>NC_056744.1:960331139-960363639 GCF_019279795.1 Protopterus annectens | reverse complement strand
GCTGAAGAAGTGATCAATATGAATAACATCCTTACTTATGAGATGATCCACTGAAGTGCCTTGTACCACCAAACAAACAGCTGAACACCTGGCACTGGAAGGTAGATTAGTGGGTGGAGGCCATTGAGTGAACCACCTCTTATTAAGATGAAGGAGTTTTTAACCTCTCTAAGAGGCAGTGATACCTCCACAAGGTCACACAGTGCAGTGCTGCATGTTGGGGCAGAACTTGAACAGCTAACAGTACAATATACTGGAGATGCCCCAGCGTATGTAGACTTCTAGCAATGTAAGACTACCTGTAAGACCTCTAAAGCTCTTAGTAGCAGTTCAAATTATTAACATCTGATTTACAGTATACAGGAACATTAAGACTTTCCCCTACATGGCAATCTGCACAATGCATGCGATTAAAATATTTATTGTTGGGGGCATGGTCAAGATGGTGAAATGCTAGCAGCACAAAGTCTTTGCTCCTCTTTCTTGTATTGTTTTCCTGATAGTATTTTATTATACAGACTCAGCAAAAAATTATCCTATATAGTTTGAGCCATATAAACAAACTTGGATTAATATTTGAAAGAAAAATCAAGTTTTTATATTTCTTATTTGACTTTTTCCTGTAAGAAGATTTATTGACAGTTTTGACAGAATTAGCCACTCAAACGTAAATTCTCTAGAAAACTCAGTGAAAAAAGAACTATAATCTATTTTAGATAGTATCCAGGAACTTTCTGTTAAATAGGATACACTTGTGACTAAAATGAACAACATAAAAGAAGATTGTAGGGAAGACATGTTAAATGAAACCATAAAACATCAATCTGCACAGATCTCAGCAATAGAGTATGCAGTAATTGACTTAGATGGCAGAGTTGCAGAAAATGAGAATAACACATAATTCATGTTAAAGCAAAATACATTTCTTATGGAGAAGACCTAGAAAGTAGATCTAGGAAAAATAATATTAGGATATATGAAATTCCAGAGAATGAGGAAGGTGACAATATGTTACAATTATTAAACAACTCGTTACCTAAAGCTTTAAATCTACCAGAAGCTCTCTCTTTAGGTATCAAGAGAGCTCATAGGTCTTTTTTGACTCAGTCTTTGAAGAAAACTCCTCCAGTTCCCAGATCAGTTATTATTAAATTTCTCTCCAGCCAAGACAATATCTGGTACTGAAGTCTGCTTGGACAAATTCCCCAATACAAATAAAGGAAAACACTGTCAGGTTTAATAATGACTATACTACATTTGTTATGACCAAAAGGAAAGCATGTATTTCATTCATAAAAAAACTTAAAGAAACTAAACATTAAAAATCAACTAATCTTTCCAGCCAGAATTAAGATTTTTTCACTTGAGGGTCAAAAAACTTTTAATACACTGGAAGATGCAGGGGATTTTTCTCAGGAAAAAAAACTTTTTGATCAAGCTGAAGATATGGATTGGACTCTTACTATCCTAAAGAAACAAGCAACAAGAAATGGTTGGCCTTTAAAGGACAAAAATAGTAAAAAACTTAAATAATCATAATATTATTTTAAATTTTCAAATTTTTGTCTAAAGAGCTTTTTCTCTGGTATTTAATTTTGTCAACTCAATGTTCATTGTCAAATGTAAGGTAAAACAACAAAACTTTATATTTTATGAAAATACTTATCTTATAATTTAAAAATATTATTTTTATTGTTACTTGTACTTTATTTTATTGTTTTCTAACTCAGAGAGTAAAGTGAGTATTTATAGTGACAGGGTATGTGTTAAAATGATTATCTGATCCACTTATATTTTTAAATGCATTTTATATATTATTCTTTAAGTAATGTATATTTAATTTTAAATGTTTTGTCTGTTAGATATGGTTGTCTGTGGTGGTTTCTGTCTTCTATGGGATGGGTGCAGTATTAAATGGTCTTAACTGCTAGACAGTTATTTGTCTATATTTCTTTATTTTCTGTTTTGTTGTTTTTTGGGGGATTTGGCTTGTGGGGTATTTGTCTTTTGTTAGACTCTTGTTAGGATGTTCAGAAATGCTTTTCTTCAGTAGTGCTTTTGTTTGTAATTGTTCCATACATTTATTTTTAAGTTATGCTGTTTGTTTCCACTGAAAACAGCTCGATGGCTTCTCTGCCTAATTTGTACCTTGTTAAACATGACTGTGAGCCATTTTCTACAATAATTGCCTTCTTTGTCCCTTTTTCCATCTAGTGTAAATTAACTTTTGTTAGAATGCTTTTTTCCATACCTCAAGCTGGTTTTCAACTTGCAACTCTTCATATTCCATCTTTGTGCTGTCTGTACTGAAGGAAGTGGATATTGAACATTGACACTTCATTTCAAGGAAGTGAAGCTTCAGGATGTTAAAACAAGCAGCAGGAATACAAGAACAGGACTTTTGGATCTGATTTCATAGGTTTTAAAAGTCAACATTTATAGTTTCTGTATAGTTTTACTTAACAAAAAAAAATGCAATCTGTGAATTTAAAGGCATCTAATATTAATTTGTGGCAACTTTATGTGGTGTCTTGAAGACATGCTGAATTAGTTTAAGTGAAAGATGAATCCTTTGCATGATTATCCTGACAAAAGTTCTTCAGATATTGCTTCTGTTTTATAGAAGCACTCATATTTATTTAATTAGGTTATCTGTTTTTTACATGTTTATTTAGAAATAACTGCAGGTGACTGAGCTGTAAAAATGCTTATAGTTCTATAATGTAAAAGAAACAACAAAACTATGTTCCATATCCAACACTACATTTGACAGCTTTATCCTTTCAGCCTTAAGGCCTGATAACATCTTTCTGCTAAACTACTCATAACAGGAGCACTCTGCCCTTCTGCTCGTTTGGAATGGCTTATATGAGCTGATGTCAGTTTTCTTCAGTTTGAAGCATGGGAACCAACTCAGCCATTACTACAGCTCACGATACCAAAAACTCTCAAGATTAACCATTACCCACAATGATCTTCTCCCATTTACCTCAGATCTCCTTTGCCATTTTTCCTGACAGACGTATTCACCATTGCTAAGTGTTTTTGTAATATTCTTATATTCTTTCATACTTTAATATCACTACCTTTTTCCTAATTGTTAACTTTAGAACTCTACCCACTACTCTCTAAATGTTTTGAACGTGTCTTCTTCTTCTTTCTTCTTCCTTTCCATACCATATACCTCAGTGTACTAATGTATGTACTAATGTAATGTATGTAATATGCCTGTTATTTTTGATAGTTTTTCCTCCCTTTCTTATGGTGTAAAAAAAAATTTTTTTTGTTCTTAGTAGTGAGTGTTCCTGTTTGTGAGGCTTTTCTACCCGTGTGCATGTGTGGGTGTGTGTGGGTGCATGTAGCTGTCCTGCTTTCACCACTGTTGAAGAGTTTTAAACCTCTTCAATATATCTGATAAGCATAAAGTCCCCTCTGGCTTCAACAGATGTCAGAAATGTGGACACAAAATCCCTTTGGCAGAACGTCATTAATGTGTGTCTATTGACTGGGTACTGTTCACCTTTAAGAAGACTGCTCAATATGTTATAGTTTTATTCACAGGGCACTAGCTGAATGAAGAAACAAACTTATTTTGACTGGTATGCTTCCATCAAGCTTCAGTGAGGCTTTATCTGGTTCACAGAAGGCCAAGAGCAAAAAAGCTTTTTATTTTTGTTCTTAGTAGTGAGCGTTACTGTTTGTGAGGCTTTTCTACCTCTGTGTGTGTGTGTGTGTGTGTGTGTGTGTGTGTGTGTGTGTGTGGGGGTGCATGTGGCTAGCCTTCACCACTGTTGAAGAGTATTAAACCTCTTCAATATGGCTGATAAGCAGAAAGTCCCCACTGGTTTCAAAAGATGCCAGAAATGTGGACGCAAAATCCCTTTGGCAGATGCTTATTAATGTGTGTCTATTGCCTGGGTACTGTTTAGCTTTAAGAAGACTGCTCAATATATCATAGTTTCATTCACAGGGCACTAGTTGAATGAAGAAACAAACTTATTTTGAATGGTATGCTTCCATCAACCTTCCATGAGGCTTTATCTGGTTCACAGAAGGCTGAGAGCAAGACCGATGCATCTTCCCCTTATTCCTCATCTTCTTCTTCTTCTAAAACATTAGAGAAATCAAAAAAGAGAAGCCTCTCAGTGTCTTCTACTCCATCAGCACTGGCCTTAAAAAGGGCAAAGTCTTTGGTTCCTTTGGAACCCTTGGAACTGACCAAGTCCACTACTAAAACTTCAGTTTCAAAGGGACCTATGGAACCAAGTTTATCGGAACAGACAAAGTCTTTGGCACCTATCATTTCGATGCAGGAACATTCAGAATCTTTGACACCAAAATTATCAGCACAGACATCTTTCTCATTGATATTTCAGCACTGAGTAAGCAATTTGAGGAGCCGTCCAGTATGAGTCTTCTAATAACTTCATATTGTTTCTCTGTTGACCCCTTTTCAGGAAGGCTGCCTTCGTCTTTTCCGGAAAGGCCAAAATCACCCTCCACCCTTTCTATCCATTCAAGCAATAGCTTAACTGAGGGTGATATAGAGAAGCTGGTGAATAAGGTCCTCTGAGAAAGAGGATTGTCAGGTACCTCTTTGACTCCAACCCCCTGGGTATGGGTGCCAAGCCTTCCATTACCTCTCCATTTTTTTCTTCTCTGACTTTGTCTGAAGCATTAGAGTTCACAACTCTGAGCCATCCAGCACCAGCTGCATTGGTTCCAGAGATATCCCTATCTTTGGAACTGGTTCTTGCTCGGAGGTCTTCAGTCCATTTGGATTTAAAGACCTCTTGGGGCTTAGTCTGTCCTGTCGGCTGCAGAGGGTGAGAGTCAACTCCTATTTTTTCAGAGCCTTTTCTGCATCTTCTAGCATCAGCACAGACCATGGTTCTGAGGCAGTCTTTCTTGGTTCTGGGCTCCCTTTCATTTTCAGGGGGTGGCACTCAAGATGACAGAGAGAGCCCTAACTACTGCAGTCAAGCAGTTGGCCCCTTCCACTTTGGAGGAAGTGTCCCTTTCATCCTCACACTCAGATATTCAGCATGCACTCCCATTGGGTCAGCTGGTGCCTAGACTGCAGGAGTTCCAGATAATTATCTCCTCTTCTGAATCTTCCCAGATTGCCACTCTGAGGAGATCTTTAAGAACAGAAAGGGCAAGAGGAAGCACTTGGATTCCCTATGGTCACTGAAGACACTGACTTTGATGAAGGAGAGGGATCCCTAAGGTTACCCCCTGATGATGTCTCCTTTGGAGACATCCTGGAAATATTAAAACAGAGGGGTGACTGGAAGTCTGAAAATCCCTATTCTGAGAGTCAGTGTACCTGCAGGTTTGCGGTACCTGACCCTCTACATCTTGGATAACTCCATTAGCTGACAAGCTCATTCAGTTTATCTCTCAGTGGGTGTGGAAGGCCCCTGATACCATTGAACCTATCCCCAGGAGACCTGACAAAATTCTGTCCACCCCTGAAGACAAACAGTTCTGGGTCAAAGGGTTAGCTGTTGATGCCATGGTCATGGTAGCAGGCACAAAGAAGGAACTGGCCGAGGAGAGTTCCTCTATCCATCCACAGAACACAGAGTCTCAGGTAATGGATATATTTGGGAAGCTGGTTTATGCACCAATGACCTTTGCCTAAGGTTTTTGAATTTCTTGGCACATTTTACCAGACTTCAGAGGGATCTGGCAGGAACCATTTCTAAGGAGGTCCAAGAAAAGGTTGCTTTCCAATTGGCTACCCTGGAGTCCATGTCTAATTCATCCATGTTGCTCATTGCTCATGCAGCTGAAGGGACCACCAAAGGGGTAGGTTCAGGTGTTACCATTAGGAGACACACCTGGATGTACCTCTGTGACTTTGTGGAGCCATTTAAGTCTTCATTCATCAATGCACCCTTTGATGGATCATCCCTATTTGGCCCAAAAGTTAGACAAACTTTATCCAGGTGTGAGAAAAATGGAAAGATCCTTTCTACTGTGAACATATGTTTTTCCACCCCCCCCCCCCCATGATCCTTTTCCAGGAATCAAAAAGGTAGTGGAAAATGTGGGTCATAAAGTCTCAAGTACCTTTTCAGGAAACATGAGGAGGTAGTTCCCCCAGGGGCAGAGGTGGGAACATTAATGGAAGATGCCATCCACATGGCAAAGGTGGCCAGGGTTTCAGGGATTCTATCTCTGGTAAACCCGACCAGCACTCCTGAAAAGAGGCCCTATTGTCTTCCTCTAGATACATTTGAGGGGCACTTATCCCTGCACTAAAATGCCTGGCTACAAATAACATCAGATGTTTGGGTACAGAGGATCATATCCAGTGGCTATACAATTCCTTTTTCCTTTCCTTCTCCAGTATGCAAGAAAATCCTCAACATTTCACCCAGTCAGAGGGAACAAGCAGTTCTAGAAATCTGAAAACTGCTAGGGAAAAGAGTCATCCAAGAAGTCCCACCAGACCAGAGAGAGTCCGGAATTTACTCAAGATTCTTTTTAGTGCCAAAAAAGACAGGGGACTGGAGACCAATTTTGGATCTAAGTGTACTGAACAAATCAGTTCATCAAACCAAATTCTGGATGGTCATGGTACAGTTGATCTTTCCATTTTTGGAAAAAAGATGATTGAATGTGCTCAATAGATCTTCAGGATGCGTATTACCATATAAAAATGGACAATGATCCAGAAGCTTCCTCCACTTCTGGCTGGGAGCCAGTCACTATCAATTCAGAGTTCTGCCCTTTAGTCTCACCACAGCCCTCAGGATGTTCACCAAATGTATTGCAGTAGTAGCAGCTCACTTGAGACTGCTGAGATTCTGAGTGTTTCTGTATCTAGACGATTGGCTCATTACCACTCCGACCAGACATCATTTAATAGAAGCAAAAGATCACAAACTTCACACTTGTTGTTATCTGAAAATAACTGTAAACTATGAAAAATCAAAATTGATCCCAGCTCAGAATTTAGAGTTCACAGGAGCCCTTTTAAATACTCAAACTTCCATAGCTTCTCTTCCCTCCGTGAGATTACATAAAATCAGAGTTGTGGTACAGAAAGTAATCAGCAGCAGGAAAATAATGACTCATCTAGTCCTTCAGGCACTGGACTCAATGGCTGTAGCTATAACTCTAGTCCCCTTAGCAAGATATCACATGAGAATACTACAATGGCTGCTAGCTTCTCCATTGTCAAGGTTACACCAACCCATGTCAGACCTGATTTTGATCACCATTCTTTGCAGAAAACATTTAGCTTGGTGGATACATTCTGCAGACGTTCGTCTAGGCCACACCTTTGTCCCATCACAACCCCAATCCTCAGTGACCACAGATGCCTCCCAGCTGGGGTGTGGGGCATTATCTGGGCAAGACTGTCTGAAGCACTTGGCCCCCCACAGAGGCCAACCTGCATATCAGTGTTCTGGAGCAAAGGCAGTGCTTTTAGTGTTGCAAGCTTTTCAGACTGCTCTTTCTTTGGGAACAATTGTGATTCAAATGGACAATATTTCATTGGTTTGGTACATCAACAAACAGGGAGGAAACAAATCCTATACCCTGTGTTGAGAAGCTCTCACAGTGTAGCAGTGGGTGATCTTTTTCAATAGCTTTCTGATAGCAAATCACATTCTGGAGAGTTCCAATGTAATAGCAGACAAACTAAGCTGGTGTATTCTCTGGCCTCATGAGTAGTCTCTCAGTCCAAAGGTGATGGAAAGGATTTTCCATCAATGGGGCCAGCCTTGTTGTGACTTATTTGCCTCTCCCTTAAACAACAAGTGCAGCAACTACTTTGCCCTGATCCTACCCTCCGGGGGAGTCACTGAGAGATACTGTTCTCAACACTTGGCCCTCTGGACTGCTGTATGCCTTTCCCCCAATTCCTCTAATTCCAAAATTCCTTACAGAAAGCAATGAGGCTGAAGAGCAAAGTAATCCTCATTGCACCTTATTGACTTCAACCGATATGGTTCCCCTTTCTTTGGCCTTATCTGCTTCAATAGCCTTGGATCCTGGACCTGGCTCCAGACCTTCTGTCCCATCCAGAGAGATTAATCCATCCTAACTTTGTGAACCTCAAGCTAACAGCTTGGTTTCTCCAGTTCCATTAATAGCTAGTCTTCCTTCACTCCCCCCCCCCCCCCCCAAGTACATCATATTCTCTTAGCCTTGCATAAGACAGCTACCTGTAAACTGTATGGTAGTAAATGGAGAAGGTTTACCTTTTGGACTCATGACAATAATATTGATTCCTTTTCGGTGCCCATCGATAAAATCCTAGAATTTTTAGCTTCACTTTTTAAGGCAGGTTCTTTCCAGTCTACCATCAAAATTCATTTAGCAGCTATTTCTGGTTTCCATAGTGATTTTGAAAAATCCTCTTTGGCTTCTCATAATCTTTGCAAAGCCTTCTTAAAAGGAATACTCTTGCTAAAACCTCCTTACAAAGATCCTACCCCATCACGGGATCTCAACTTAGTGTTTCAAACCATTGTCCAACCTCCCTTTGAAACATCAGCTGAATGTGATCTGAACTTTTTATCCTTGTAATCTATATTTTTAGTGCCAATGACTTCTGCCAGAAGAATTTCTGAAATACAATCCTTATCATGTAAACCTCCTTACCTGATTTTCCACAAAGAGAGTTTCACTAAGAACCAATTGTTCCTTTATGCCTAAGGTAGTATCAGAGATCAGTATTAATCAGACTATTAATTTACCAGTATTTTTTTCTCCTTTGCTAATGAATGTGAATACTGCTTACATTTATTAGGTGTTCACAGACATTTATATTTCTATCTACACATAACTAAGAATTTGAAAAAATCCAACCAGCTATTTGTGTCATTTTCATCTACAAGATTTAGCCAACCAGTTTGCAAAGTGATGTTAGCCAGATGGCTCAAAGAATATATTTCTTTCATCTATAATAAAAAAAAAATAATTTCCCTATGCCTTTAAAGGCACAGTCTACAAAAGCTGTAGCTACTTTATCAGTTTTTCATTCTAGAACTTCTATGGATGATAACTGCAGCAGCAACTTGGGCTTCTTCTCATACCTTTATTAACCAATGCAAATTGGATCTGGTCTCCAGGGATAGAGCATCATTTGGTTCTGTGTGCTCTGGAATATCCTTCCTTGAGTCATCCCAAGGTCTAAGGTAGCTTGGGATTCAATCCCATATGTCAAGGATAAAATGAAAATTGACAACATTAGATAAAGAAGTTATGTACTCACCATACCGTTCCATCTGTGTTGTCCATTTTTATGTATCCTCGACTCCCCTCCCTCCTTCCCCCTGCCTTTGAATTTTTGGTGGAAAGTATAATGGACATATGTCACTTGTATTATTGTTGTATGGTTCTAGATATGGGAGTCCATGAAGGCTTTTGGGGTTTTTCACTCTTTCTGTCTTTCAGCAAACTCAGTTTGAGGTAACTAGGCGAGGAAAATTGTGGGTAAGGGTTAAGCTTGAGAGTTTTTGGCTGCCATGAGTTGCAGTAATGGTCGAGTCTGTTCCAATGCTCAGAACCAAACCCATATGTCTAGGATTAAAGACAAGGGACAACACAGATGGAATATTATGGTGAGTACATAACTTCTTTTTTTCTTTTAATGAAGAAATGAAAGTGATTAATATTAAGCACATTTTCCATCAACTCCTAGGGAGTGTGTGTGTGTGTGTGTGTGTGTGTGTGTGTGTGTGTGTGTGTGTGTGTGTGTGTGTGTGTGTGTGTGTGTGTGTGTGCGTGTGTGCGTGCGTGTGTGCGTGTGTGCGTGTGTGTGTGTGTGGTGTTCTTTTTGCAGCATTTGTTGATTTTGGAACTTCACAGTTGGCTCAGGTTTAGTTTGAATGAAACAATTTTGATCACACTATACATCTTGAATGGACTTGTAAAATGAACATGCAGCTTTTCCAAAAATCATTCTGGAAATGTACATGCATGTATAGGATCTTAAGTTATCTTTTCCAAAAATCCTTATGGAAATGTACATGCATGTAGAGGATCTTAAGTAATTTTTTCTGCCTGATATGGTACACATTTTTCATATGTGCTCATTTTCTGCATCTAACTTTGGCCATTCCATAAGTCTGCAATCTAGATTTTCATTTTTACAGTTCTTGAGTGCATCCTGTACAATTTTTACTGCTTTTCTTAGTTTTCATACAATAATCACTCTGCTCCCCTACAGGACAAAGCCATTACCGACAGACCATTAGAATGTTATCTTATACTTTTAAGCTGTCTTCTACTCTGTGTCACCAAGTATGCATCACGAAGCTTAGTATTCTTAAAAAAGGCTCTCTTTCTGTTTGAGTCACGTGAATTACTATTTCAGCTTTTCCTCAAATGTTTTGTTAATGATGTTCAGTAACTATAGCAACTGGAGCAGGGGATTAAGAAGCTATTAATGAGCTGTTTCCAACAGTCCAGGAATTGATTCCCTTCAGCCTCTGTGGCCTGTGATACTGAGAAAATCACTTAACAAACAGCTCAGTCTGAAAAAGGTTTTGCTGTTTCATAATATTGTTGTACTGATACTAACTATGCAGATGCATGGTTACTTATTATATGTTTTATATGGTCTGAGAAGGATAAAGGGAAAGAATATGAAGGTAATAATCACTTTTTACGTTAGTTTTCTTGATTAGACAGCATGATCAAACAAAATACAGCTAACAGTGACAATACATACCTGAATTTATTCATTTTTATATGGTGTATTAACTTTGTCATATGTAGTAATACGCATTGTTCACGCTAGATCTGTCAACACTGCTTAATACATTTATCTTACAGCTCGAATATGCACTGCTATACTTCATAGTACTAATATTGGTTTCTATATTTGATATGTTTTTGCTATGCATCATAGAATCAATGCTTTTATCAATTTTTATTTTTTTTTCTCTTGCTGCTCCATGTCTAATTTTATTTTTTTCTCTCTTGCTGATCCATGTCTAAGTACCTAAGCCTTTAACTTTCTATTATCAAGTTTACTTGATATATAAAAGTCTTTGATACATAACCACACTTACACATACATACTTAGTACGCACAGCACAGTACCACGTATAATAAACACACAAGCTTTGTACACTTATTCTCATACATAGATATATAGAACACATTCATACATATGCCTAAAGAATTAAACAACTTTTTGACAAGAATGGCATGTTGGGATTAGTAGTAGTAGTAGAAATTAATAAAAAATGTTATACTTTTGTGAATACTTATTGGATACCTGGGATTGGAGTTAAGATTGATAAGAAGTATTTGGATATTATAACCTTATATGTAAAAGGTGAATTGATTTTTGCAGAAGATTTCAAATGTGTTCTTTCTAGTAAGGATACTTCTAATAATAGAAAACCCAGATTATACTCCATCACTAAACATTTAGACGACTTTATTAATTCACTATATATGCAAGATATTTAGGATATAAAAGTAACAAATGATCTGAGCTATACACATTATTAATATAGATTTGGTGCTCAGACTAACATTGACAAAGTGTTCTCTTCTAATATTTACCAAAATTCATGATGTGTTGATTACTTCATGCTTTTTATCTGACCACAATGTTATTTCTTTTACATTAAAATTGAAGCCTAGTAATTTGATTTACTACCAAAGAATTCCTGCCTATATAGTAAACTTAAAAGGTTTTAAATAATGGTTTCTGAAAGAAGTAAATCAATTTATTGAGATTAATAATAATGGCAAAGTTTTATAAGTTATTCTGTGGGATTCTTTAAAAGCTTATTTATATGGGAAAATTGAAATGCGGTATTTATATAAAAAAGGGAGCGGAATAAAGAATTAAATATTTGCTGAGTTTTGTGTTTTTCAATATTAGTGTAGAAGCAAGCAGTTAATTTTATTTTTGTACACAATTTCAAAGTTTGATGTAAGTTCAGATATTAATATAAATAAAACACTATTGTTCTGGTTACATTCTGTGTTTAATATTTTGTCTGTTCTTCAATTTGCATTTAAAAGATGCTATCCCACAATTCCATGGGATGGGTGGGGTTATGCAATTATGTATGCACATTTTATGTTAATCAGCATACAGATTTTTGACCAGTTGTACCTACTTTTCATAGCCCTTTGTCCAGATCTGTGATAATTCCAGGCTGAGAGGTATGCATGGCACCTCCAAGTATGATGTTCCACATCTGGCAAATCAGTGGGAATAAGAGTGTCTTGTAACTACATATTTTACATTTATGATGTGGCAACACTGACATTCTTTCATGATTCCCTTAGTCTGAACACAGTCATTCATCCAAGTTCAAATATGCAGTGGGCACAGCCCCATTGCATGATACTTGTACATTTATGAATCACTTTACCCTTAGTTTCCTTCATTTGAATACCCTGAAATGCTCATTCTAATAATGTTGCTCATTCCCATGCTATTATATAGCCATTAGGATAATCCATGCTGCATTGTGCTGCTTGGCTTTTGTGACTTGGGGAGCATGTGTTTCTGAATTACATACACCCTGCACTTGACCACTTGTCATGCTAATTCAATTAACATGATGCAGGAGAGCCTAAGATGTTGGCTACAAATTTCAAATCATTCAATATTAAATTACACCATTATAGTATTTTCTCATGGTGGTACAGTAAATCATTCATTTATAATTTTAGGTTCACTATACAAGCTCTTTTATGTAACTGGAAGATTTGTAAGCAGCTTGATATGAAAGTCTTTATTAAAGTCTGAAGAAATGCTCATACTTGGACAGTTCTGGGTTTTTAAATATATGTGTTGGTCTTTATTTTCATGTTTATTTTTATTTCAGAAGATTATTTAATGCTAAAGAATCATTCAGCGATGAGATTTTTAGTTTAATCGCACTGACAGGATCAGTTAATTATACTTGTTTATTTGTGATATACTGCATCACTCATCTAACCTTTAAAATAAAGTGAAATGTTCCTTTTATTTATATTTAACTATAAATTGTCAGTGTCCAGTATTGCAGAATAAGATTTATCAAAGAATCAAGAACTCATTGTTCTCCATTCTCCATTAAACAGTGTGCCAGATGATACCTGCAATCATGTAAAATAAAAATGAAATATTCAACTATTACTTTATACTGTTATCACAGAAAATGTACTGTTAAGTAGTCATGGCCATGTTGTTGAATGCTGTTTCCCAGTGATCATTTTTTGTTCTTCTTCACTAGCACATTAGCATACAGTTATACTTGTGTTGTATTCTCCCAATTAGGTATAACAGAATAGCATATGACAACCATTCAATACCGTGATACTTTACATTTTTCTTAGGACAGCTCTTACTCCCACCTCTACCATCCTATCCCTCCATTGCAGCCTAATACATTACAATAATCTCTCTGGAAAAAAAAAAAACATTTACATTGATAAATGCTTGTTTACAGCTTGAAGTGAAAGTATGTTCAGGTTTACTTTGCTAGCTCATGGCCTGTTTCCTAGCCCTTGCCTTTTGTGCTAAGTATAACTATTTCATTAAATTTAAATGAGGATCTTATCTCCCCCATCCTAATGAAACCATCTTTGAATATGAGCATTCTGGGGAATTATCAAGTAGCCACTAACCTTCCTTTTTCGTTATGGTTATTGAGAAAGTAGTGTACATGTAGCTATATTCCTATCTGGCATGTTATGACCTTTTTTGATCTGTATCAGTGTGGTTTTAAATCTAGACACAATCCTGAGGGTCATTATGTGACTCATTATGCACTTTCTTATCACCAGAGATGAATAGTTACAGTCTTGTTCTTTCTTGATCTCATAGCCGCATTTAATATGGTAGATCATGACATCATAATTGAATGGCATGGGTTTACTGAGATATTTCTGATACTGTGCTTGACTAATTTTTCTCTTATCTCTTGGACTATCCCAGAGGGTGGAATCAAGATTGCAACATAGAGCAGCATGGAAATAAATGATTGTCATGTACTATTCAGTTATACATTGCATTCCTTTAACCACTACCAGTAGATGGTTGGGTACCATGGTGTTCCATCTTGGTGCTGTTACTGTACACTGCCTATATTCTGTCCTTTGTGGAGTTCCTTAGAAGTAGAGGTATTTCCTGCCAATCTTACGCAGATGATATCCAGTAGCTCTCAACCTTCCATGTCCAAAATGAGGAACACTAGCCCTCATAATGTGGAACAAATGGGCAAAATGTGGAATGTATACTAATGGCTTACTAACAACTTCAACTAGGAAGGTCATAGGATGGTTAAAGTATGATGGTTTTACTTATAGAGAAGATCTTTTAATGAATTAATATGATTCATTTCTATTTGCCATGGATTTCACTTCAAAGAATTCCTAACACTAAATGTGTGACAGAGTCTTTCAATGTGGAACTTTGAGGGAACTTCGAGGAACATGAACTTTTTAAGACCCCAAATGAGGTAGGTTTCTCGTAATGAGGAACACTTGAGAGGTATGTTTTTTTCATTACTCAGGAGTCTTTACTTGTTTTTCTCAACTTTAGAAAACGGGATTCCTTTCTTGAGTTGTTGTCAGAGAATCCATTGAAACTCAGCTATATAAAAATTGGGATTACTGGTGTGCACAACTATTCATCCATTGTATCTTCCCTTCTTTTCCCTTCTTATTATGTATGAGAAGTAGTCAGGAATTGTTTTGCTTGAATCTGTGATCTTAGCGTACTCTCAATGACATATTCACATTAAAAAGATGTGTCAGCTGTCAGCAGGATCAAGTATTTAATTACATCTTCAGACTTAGCTACAGTGATTCACACCCTAGGGTCTCCTCAAATAGAATGCTGTAATATTCGTTATCTTGTGATATCAGATGATGATTTGCTATAAATGCAAATGGTACAGAAGTTTCCAGAAAAGCTCCTGATAGGTAGTTCACATTCTTATTGTATTAATCTTCTAATGAGGAACTGCATAGGCTGTCAGTCACTGCCATATAGTTTTAAAAATCCAATTACTGACATACTGAGTTGGGATCATTACTATATCACGAATGTTCAAAGTACCAACGCGCAAAATCGCGAGACGGAAGTACCGAAAGTGCAGATTACCGAAATTACCGAATACCGAACTACAAACTCACGAAAGACCAAAATACCGAATGAAACAACTCTGACATCAGCCATAGTGTAAGACACCCTGTGAACCATTTAAACTGAAAAAAAAAACCCTTAACCATAAAATAGCACACGCAACACTATATAACACCTCTTCACACGTATAAATGTCAAGAAATCCCTTCCACAATCCCTTGCACAACGTGGCAACACACCAAGTATTCAATAAACACGAAAAATATTAGTCAGCCCATATCAACCAGTACACCAGCTAGTGTATGAAGGTACGACAAAGTACATGTCTCACATCTTTAATAAACGAGCTGTGGCTCTTACGAATTCTATAGATGAGTAGCTATTTTCATTATCCAGAACACGCTGAAATTGGCTATGCCGCTGAACCAATTTCTTTCGTTTAGGAGAGCAAGGACAACCTGCTAACAAACGTTCACGTTATCCATCAACTCGGTTTTGCTCCTTTGCCAAAGAACTCATTAGTACCGACAAATCACTTGTTTTACTTCCAATTAAACATTTCAATCGGCGATGCCAAGCTTCCACCGAGTTCTGTGTACGTGGAAGGAATAGCCTATTTAGCTCGTACACATTCCAAAATTTGATAGGAAACAGAGGTGGAAAACATGTTACAGTACTTGATCGAGTAGCAAATTTTCTAATTTTGCCAAACACGTACTAATCAGAAAAGTAACGTACAATTTCCTTTCCCTCTTCTGGAAATATCTCTTTTAAGGCATTAAATGTTGGTATGACCTCTATTTCAGGAAGGAATGCTAGCCCAACTAAACACTTCACCGCCAATTGAAATGAATGGTTTGAATTGTAAAGTGAGCCCAGCCCAAGTTGCTGCACTTTTCTCCAAACGTTACGTCTGAAGTGAAACAAGCAACCCTTTGATGTAATATCTGAAAAGTTCAATGTAATGCTTTTTAAAGCAGCCACTTCAAAATCACATAGGATGTAATGTACAGTTAATTGGAAGTTATGTACAGAGAATAAGTGTAGTATGCAGTGCCACATCATATTGTATGCCCTTAATGACTTTTTCGACATTAAACAATAGTGCAACGGCACAGACTTACTGAAGCCAGCATATTTGACTATGCCATGAATACTGTACAATTGTCTGCAAAGTGCACCTTTAGAAAAATACGTTCCATCCATTAACCATATACTTGCTACACTTAAATCATGTAAATTAGTAACAGTGCTAAACACTACAACAGTGTTGCGAGACGTTTCATCTACCAAGCGCTTCTCAACAAAACTACTGCTCTGAAAGGGAAACATGGTGAGATCTAAATCTTCTAATGTCAAACTAGGCATGTACAGATCGTTCCCAACTTTATTTCTTACTCGTCTAATTTGTTGTAAAAGCGCTTTTTTGTTCGGTACACTTGCCACACATTTTAAAGATGTTGATGCCATAGCATCTTCCAGTAACATGCAAGGTGCATCTCTAGATATACTTGCTTTCTGCTTTAGTGTACCGCAGAGTTTATATTTCTCTACTTCAAATGGATCTCCACAGTGATTGTGAGGTGTACTCTTTAACAACTCTCCACCCTCTGATAAAGACAACGTTATCATTCTACCTTTACACCTTTCGGTACGTTTCAGCTTACAGCACCAGTAACGCCAGGGATACGTTTTCTTTTCTAGGTGATATACATATCCTTCAATAACCAATAAATCCTTCATTTGCTGAGACTGAACTCAAGTGTAGAGTTTGCCAATATCTCCAGGTGCACTATAGCTGTTGTCAAACATTGTATCCTCATTCATTGCCTTACCCCATATGCAAGGTATACTATACCTTTTATATGCTACTTTAGAACACACTGATAGGTTGTTTATTTCGAGATAGTCAGCTTTCGGGATTTACTACTTTAGGTAATTTGCACTTTCGGTACTTCCGTCTCGCGATTTTGGGCGTCAGTACTTTGAACATTCGGGATATAGTAATGATCCCACTGAGTCATGTATGGTCTGGGTCCTGTCTATATGAAAGAAGGTTCTGGTTCTGTTTTCCCTTATCATGTCCTCCAGTCATCTGCAGAGTGGCTGATAAATGTTGCAAGGGCCCGGCTTCAGTGTTCAGCATGTCTATCTTTTGTTTACTTTACTGTGCTCCTCTACAATCAGGTATCTTGTTTTATTCAGGTGTGGGTCTTGGAGGTCTCATTTAAAAGTTCCCTGTAATATTATCTGTTTGGTTTGGTTTAACTAACCCCCTTGTGATGCACAATACTAAACTGTGATGGCTTTTATTAACAACCTTGCTTTCACTCTTCCCTCGTATGCTGTATGATGTTTGTTGTTATCTGTTCTATGGATTTTTATTTAAAACAATGTGTAGTTTAATAGGAATTTAAACCCTTTTAATAAATAAATACATTTATTAAATTGTATTTACGCATTTGTGCTGTTTCTAGTGATATCCCATCGAGAATATTACCTTGTGCTGTTTTGAGAGGTAAAAAGAGATGGTGCACAGGGGCGACATTGCTTGGACCCACTCCAATGTCCGTAGAGAAATTATACTAAATTTAAAAATGTTAAATCTGATGGCCACCAGTGTATGGTCTCACAAGTAATGACACCGGTACTAAACAGATTAAAATATATGAAAGGAATACAAATATGAATCACTAAGAAACTCACTAACTAAAGTTTGCCTATAACAGCATACCATGTTGCCCTGAGCATGGGCCTGTTTTGCACAAACCAAGAATAGGCTTTATACTGAACACTACATTGAATTTAGTCTATGGTCTAGCTTCCCACACCACTTTCTCACATTCTCTCTATCTTTCTCTCTCATTCTCTCTCTCTGTCTGGGTTTCAGGACCTTCCAGTGAATACTTGCCCACAGTAGCTGTATTTGGATAAACACTTTGCTTTTGTACTGAAATGCATTAATTTACATGGAAGGCTGGTAGTACTTTCCACCCTTACACCCTTCTCCTCTTGTCCAAGTTAATAAACTAACATCCCTTAGATTACAAAACTTGGGACCTTCTAATTTGGGTTTCACTCCAGTTTATAAGTCAGATAATTACAAATATAAATTATAATGTGTAGCAGAGTAGTCTGTTATTTAGAGATATGCTATCAGCTTACCATCATTTAGCAGTAAATAACTTTTTATCAATTAATAAATAAGCCAAAAGTTTCTGAAACTGAATAAAAAAAATACTTAGAAAGATTGAGTTAAATAGTACAATTAACAGTTAAGCATACAGAGAAATATGAAATTGTACAGGGAAACTGAAAATAAAAATTTTGAACAAATAGATTAAAAAAATAATAACATCTGCCTATGGCTAGACTTTTTCCTATTTATTGTTGACTACAAGAATTACTAACTCCTAATCTAATCTATCTGCATTTTCAGAAAATATTACAGACGGAGGTAAGTGCAGAAGTAACTCACACGTTACAAGTTACTGGGTAGTTTTTCTTCTTCTTTCTAGTCTTCTTTTTTATGACTTATTGTTTTTCATACAGAAACCATTAATGCAGTGAATCAAAGATTCACATTAAACAAACAATGAATTTACTTCTTTGCTGTAGGCTGGGTATCCTCTTAATAGAATTTTTATGGCCTTTAGCTTCTCATCCAGAGACTGGTGCAGATCTTGTAATCAAAGGGCAGAACAATTACAGTTCCTGGGGCAATGTCTAACATACAGTTCCTATCCTATGTATAATTACTGTATTTCCCAGCAGAATGCAGTTACATATATTGTCAAATTTTTAGACATTTCATTGAAAAATGGTCATCGATTCTTACCTATTTTCATGCCACTGAAAAACACACATTACAGATACATGCTGCATGGAAAAAGTCACAAGTTCTTACACATTTTAGTTTACCTGATGTGTGTTTTAGAGGGCTTAAGTGGAGTTTATATATGTTACAATCTGGTTCAGAAAACAGTAGCATATTTATTCTTAGACATCACACTAGACATCCATTTCTTTTAAAAGTCTGTCATGGTCATTGCCTTTTGTTAAAGATAGGATGGCATTGAAAATTAACCTTGTGCTAATTTTAATTGCTTGCTTTAGCTATGGGTGCTAAGACTTTACAAGCCTATCTTGAGTATAGGAAGTTAGTAAATACTGTTTCTCCTGCTGTTAGTCATTAGACAGAAATAATCCTAAAAAGACAAAAAAGGAAACATGGGAAATCTTCTAATCATGCAGTTACTCAATTTAGAATGATGGAGTCAAAGTCAAGCACTATACAGGACAGGCATCAGTGACCAAGGGGCGGAGGTTTGTTATTTTAACTGAGACCACTCATGCTGCAGCTACTGGAGTTAACATTTGTTTGCTCACACTGCAATTAGAAGCCAACTCTAGCGCTCATTCTGTCTTCCACTACACTGCTTCAACAAGGAGTTCTAGAGAGGAAGCAAACGTGGGATAGATGGATTTGTTGTCATTTATGGTGATTAAATTGGTGTATAATGCTGAATCATTTCAGCTATTTCAGTGTATATCTGCAGAAAATGTTGTTTCTTAGGGGGTCTGCTTACATCTTTTAGATCTTGTAATTTTATAGTTGTTGGTCTGGAGACTGTCCTTGTTTCAACCACCGCTTTGCTAGATGATTTTCTAACAGTTGATGGTGGATCACTAAGGGGGTTGTGTATCACTATGAGAGTCATTTCATTCTTAACTGTATAAGTTAGAGAAGACATATAATGTCCATGTATCCAAAGTTGGAATATCTACGGTTCTGATCCCAGGCATCCAAGATATCTCCTGTTACTCCTCATTATTATCAACCCCCTTTTTCTCATTTTCTGCATGGGGTCAGGGTGTTAATATCAGCTGCTACCATCTTTCTTGATTCAGTGCCACTCTCCTACCTTCTTCAACAAATATACTTGACTGTTGCAGGTCTTCTGTCACACAATTGTGCAATTTTCTTGCTAGTCCCAAATCTCTTTCACTAGATTTTTATTTATTTATTACTTTTTCATGTTTTATTTGTTTATTCTTTGTTGATCAGGGTAGTCCTACAAGGCTAGTAGCCTCATTTCAGGGGAAACCTCAGGTGGTATTTATACTGCTAGGGGAAATTTGGCCAGGGCATTTGGGAACTTCCCCTACTTGTTGTTGTGAGTGGGACCTGTTTTGGAGGAACACATCATGTTTCCATTCCAGATGCAGAGGTAGCATAGAAAAACAGGGAGGCAGATGGAGAGAGAAGGAGATGATGAAGTGGTGAAAGAAATGGAGAAGAAAACAAATATCAAGACAGGTGAATGTGTGCAGGATTCTGAGTAAATGTTTCAAATACATCTGTTTGATAGAGATGAGTCAGCAAATGATGGTTGTATAATTACAACCCTCCAGTCAGGAGGGTTGTGGGATGATATACTTAAAGAAATGGTGGTGCAGAGTGAGCCAGCAAATTAAGGAGATGTTTCCTGGGGGGGGGGGTCTTTATGGAGAAAATACAAAAGGATGATGCACAGACAATCCTGAAGAATAGTGGTGGGATGAAAAAAAAATGAAGGCAAAAGTGGAGCAACAGAAAAGATGATAGAAGAAAATGAAAACTGGAAGTACATGTTAAGGATTCAAAGTAAAGAACAGAAAGAAATGGACAGGTATGAAGTGCGGGAAAATTTAATAGCTTCTTTGGGTGTAAAAGCACATGAAGTAAGAGCATTTATTCTTATCAGCAAAGAGACATTTTGTGACATTTTATTTGAGACTGTTTTTTCAATGGTAAATTGTTTTGGAGAATATGAAAAAAAGAAAGTCTGCAACCCATGGAATCTTTATGTGATAAAATCATTTAACAGGAAAACAAAAAAGAAAATTAATTTAGAATTTTGAACAGAGGTAGAAAGAGAGACATTGAAAACGCATTTCAAAACCTTATATAAAGAAGTACTAGACATTGCAAACATTTATGACAAAAAGGGTTTATTGAATGGTGGCTGGGACTGAAATAGTTTGTTAAAAATAGAAAGAGAAAAAAATATACATATACCAAGCATGACAAACATAGAAGGGAATAGGGGTGTCAAAACATACTGAGGACAACCCAAAACATATTTTGGGTTGTGGAAAAGAAGAACATTTGATAAGTAACTGTGAAAAAGAAAATGTTATATTTGTATGGAAATGGGACGTGATCCAAAAACAAAAATGTGACTTGAAATGTTATAAGTGTAACAAAATTGGACATTTATGGATGGATTGCAAAAATGAAAATAAATGTAAGGAAAAAGAAAGAGAAAGAGATAAAAATGAACAAATAGAACAACATTTTTGGAGTAGTAGAAATAGAAGAAAAAATAAACGTGGAATAAAGAAGAGGACATAGAAGAAGGTTCTGAAGTAAGTGATGAAGAAGGCATAAACTGGGAAGTAATAAAAGGGAAAAATAATTTTGTTGGTAAGAGGGTAAAAGATCAAAATGAAAATGTAAAGAGATAAGTACAAATGAAAAAAGAAAGGAAATGGATTAAAACCAATATATATAATTAAAGATCGAGGGCTGGTATAATAGTTAAGGTGTTTGATTCACAGACACAAGGTACTATGTTTGATTGTCACCTTTGGTAGGGAAATTCACTATGCTTACAATAGCCTATTAAGAAAGCTTACCTAGTAATTAGCTATGAACTTATTAAACCATAAATCAAAGGAAAGGGGAAAATGAAAAATTTAGAGTGCTTTCTGTAAATGTTAGTATTATTAAGTGTATAGTGAAAAGAATAGTGATTTTGGAGTGGTGTAATACATATTATGTCGACGTAATTATATTAGAAAACACAAGATAGTTAACAAATGAAGAAAGATGACAAACAGAGAAATGATGGTAAGGAAAGATAATCTGGAATTTGGGGCATGAGAGATGTTCTGGAATAGACATGCAGTAAACTCTCAGTTAATCAGAACTCAAACAACCAGAACTCTCAAGTAACCAGAAAAAAAATCTAAGAAATACAGTACAATTTTCATGTGTTGCACTTTTTGTCCCCCCATACCCACCCCCCACAGAAACATACCTTATGTTTTTTTAGAGTTTTAGAGTTTTAAAAAGGAAGATAGGGATATATTCCCACTCTTCCCAACCTAAGAATAGCCTAAGAACAAGTCAAACAAAACAAACAGTATAGGCTACAGTATTAGTAATGCTTATTTTTAAATTTACTGTCAAGCAACCAGAAACTACAGTTATCCAGCATCTACCATCCCCATGGGTGCCAGTTAACCGAGAGTTTACTGGATTCTCTTGAAATACAGTAAAGATATTTGATGTAACTTTAGGAAAAATAGTAAGATTAACCATTGTAGATTTAAAATGGAAAGAACACGTATATAGAATTATAACATTATATGCCTATACTAATTGTAAAGAAAAGGAAAGCATATTTCATCAGATTTTAGACTATGTAGTAATAAATATGAATATTATAATAGCAGGAAACTTTAAAAGGAAGGAAATGATATAAGAAAAATGTTAGATATAAGCTGTGGTAAGTTAAAACGTTTGGACAAAAATTCTTGGACTTACCAAAGGGATGTGTATAGAACTGAAATGGATTATTTTATAGTATCAGTAGGTTTAGTTATAGGACTGAATTTAGTGATTATAGCTAAAGATATAATGAGCATACTGCTCACAGCCCCTACACAAGCTGTAGAACATTCTATGCACACCTCAGAGGTTTGATTGTAAGACAATTAAAGGAGTGATGGTCACACTGTCCCCATCCCTATGCACACACACACACACATACACACACACTCACACACACACACACACACACACACACACACACACACACACACACACACACACACACACACACAAGCTACAGTGACCGTCTGAAGATCTCTGAGCAGGGACTATTTTAGACTAGATGAAATTCAGGATAGAGGCCACTACTAAGTCTGTGTCAAACTCCATTTATGGAGCCCAGTTTGTGGAAGCTGCCAGGCTCCCAGAATCTATGATGGTCTAGATGTTGTGCACAGAACAACTCTGATCACAAGTCTGGACAACATGGATATGCAATTTCTAAATGTCTCCATAGCCAACTTGGTAGATATGGGCATCCTGAGACAATGTATGAACGACAACACAAACCAGTTAAAACATAAAAATAGCAGATCAAAGAACAAAGGCTGATGCAGTATATTATTAAGCGCTTTTCATTTACTAGAATAGTAAACTTTTTCAGACCTGCTCAGTGCTAAGAACCTAAACAAGAAACTCCATACCCTACAAGATTTCTTCACTCTGGAGAATATAGACATCTGTGCCATTACTGAAACATGGGTCAAAGTTGCAGAAAGTACTCCAGCAGTGCAAAGATTTTGTGCCTTTCACTCATTTAGACCATCAGCCACACAGACAGGGACATACGGTGGAGGTGTCTTAATCTACATTAACAACAAGTATACAACTAGGTTAGTTAAACAGGATGATGCCCTGGAGCTAATCCATGTGTAAATCTCCATAAACAATGCCCATATCATATTGTAGCAAGCATTAGGTCACCTTCTGTACTCCAAGAATCCCATAACCAGTACCTAAACCTACTGGAGACACTCATCATCCAACCAAATAACCTACTCTTGAGAGACTTTAACTACCCTGTTTAAAGACAGGGAAATGTACACTGGCTAAAACTTGCAGCATGATCCCTCAACTTTCATAATACAAATACCCTTGGTCAGATAGTGCACACTCTAACCAGAGGCTCAAACATACTGGACATAGTATTCGCCAATATGGGAAAGCACTGTAGACAGTAATCTCTCTTCTGACCAAAATATGGACAAGGTAGTAAGAAAATAATTCAGTGTCGCCCAACTTATAAGTAAGGAGATGCCATCCAGGTCCAAGGATGTCATAGATTCACTTTATTCTACCCCTACCGGACTGATCATTGAGCATAATGCCCCCTTTGGCATGCACCTGGCCATGCATATGTGACAGTTGGATTGTCCACAAATGTTCCTCACCAATAAATCCCAGGGTATAAACACATTGTCCTATGCAGATCACCTTATTAAAGCCTTATCTCTATACTCTCTTACTCATTCTCTTACAAGCTACTGACAGGTGATCTATGCCTGGCATACAGGGCATCCTTTGCTCCGGCTGTGATGGACCTTTTGCACATCCACAAAATGAGCAGTACTAGAACCACTAGATCCAAGGATTTAAAATTTTGCTTGTGACATAAATATGACATATTGGTGAGACAGATATATCTCAGAGGAGCCCCACATTCAGGAATGGGCTCCTCATCCATGTGAAGCAGAGTCTGTCCATAGCCCTAGTAAAGTGAAACCTTGACCAGAGGATGGGAAATTGGAAATTCACCCCCAGCCTGGCCCCCATGTCTCTGACTGACAGAAGCAGACAGTAGTCTACCATAACTGTCACTCCCCTGCACAAAGCCTTTAGCAACTTCCTAACTAAAATACCCCTCCAAATAGACACCCATGTTACAAAGGACCACAACTGGATTGGGCTGAACAGTTAGGCCTATAAAGACCCTGGTGATTGGTAGCCTAGTATACACCTGTAAACCAATGAAGAAGGACATTATAGTTGACTAGGTGCAGTACTGTTTAGCTGCAATAAGTTGGACTGTTTTACTGAGATTTTTTTTCATGTCATCAGATGTATATACATGTTATTATACATGTATGACAGCAATAGCTTAATATATTTTACTGTCTTCTGTTTATTCTTTCAGTTTTGTTCCAATCTGATATCAGAGTGGTGCACAGAAGGTGGCTCTCTTTGGGGATATGGGGTGAAGATTCATGCTGGATACATCTGTTTGACACCAACCAGTTGAAATATGAATGTGGTCATTTGTGCCATAATCACAATCTAACACAAGAGGTATGCGCAGAAAGTGACTATCCTTTTTTTCCAGGGATGAGGTTGGGGGTGAGGCAGGCATTATTCCCATTTGGGATTTATGTATCCTCACAAATATTTATCATCTCAGTTTATTGTGAACTGTGCTATTTTGTCACACTACTTGATTTGAAGCAGGAGTCTTTTCCAGAGGTGGTGCAGGTACTGTCTAAAAGACCTGCCTTTCCACCATGTTTTATTTCATGATGAAAATTTAGATCTCAGGTTATTGTATTGGCAGGTCTGTTTTGTGGAGATACAAGAGACCAGGATAAATGGAGCCATAATGGCCCAGAAATCAAGGCATAGATCACCCCCTCAGAAGTCTAAGGGGCTTCTTGTCTTTTCTGGTAGCTTAGGGTTTTAAAGCCAGTGATCTTAGTCAGGAACCTCCAGGTCCTTACTAGTTGTATGACGTGTCTAGTGCAGTACATCCCAAAGGGAATATTGTATTCGATAACTGGCTTAATCAATGCTGAATGTAATGGGACAATGGCCCCTTTAGATCTGGATGATATTCCTTTGCCAATTAGCTGTGCTAAATAGACAGACTTTCTGATCACTGTCATTACATGATTATCAAAGGAGAGGGAATTATCATCTCAAGTTCCAATGTCTTTAACAACATTCTCATTTTGGAGTGGGGTGTTGTTTATGTTGTGTGCTGGTGACAGAGGATTATTTACCAACAGTTAAAATGCTGCACCTTTTACTATTTATTTTGAACCGCTTTTTAGTACACCAGGTATTTATATTGGTAATTTCTTGTTGAAGGGCTTTGGCGTCAGAGGGGGACTTGACATCGACTTTCAGTTTACAAGTGTCTGCAAACCTGGTTAGCCAGAGGTCTTGATTCATGGCCTGGTGATAAGAAAAATAAATGCCAACATAAGTGGTCCCAGCACTGATCCCTGCAGGACACTAGTGATCACCTTTGTACCGTCTGCAGCTATTCGCACTGTGTGGGTTCTGTCATTTAGCCAGTTTGCTATCCATATTACTACATAGGGATCTAGTTCTAATGCATTAAGCTTACTAACTATGCTACCATGGGGATGGTGACAAATGCCTTGGATAGGTCAAGGTATTTTGTGCTGGCATCATGACTGTTGTCATCAACTTGTGTTACTCTTTTGAAGAAGTTAATCAGATTCATTAGACAGGATCTACCCTTGACAAAGCCAAACTGCATGGTAAAATTTTTAATATCATACGGCAAATAAGATTTGTCTGATGGGCCTATAATTACCAGAGTTAGGGGTGGGGCCAGCCTTGTGGAGTGACATGATTACTGCTGTACATCAAATATCAGGGACAAAGACAGTTGCTAAACTCAGGTTAAGTAGCTTAAACACTGGCAATGCCAAGGCTTGTTTAGTTATGTTTATTAAATAACCAGTTATATTACCAGGTCCTATGAAGGAAGTATTTTAAGTCTTAGAGAGCACCTTCAGTACATGTTTTTTAGTGATGATGGAAGGTCCTGACAGAATCAGGGATAAGTAGGCTTTTTGGATAGTTACGTTTGGAGTACAATTTACCCTGAATTTGTTTGCTAGTATATAGGCAATGTCTATTGGATCACAATAGGTGCTGCCATTATGAAAAAGCTCAGAGCACTGTTGGGTGTTATTTCTTAGTTTCTTAATGTAGCTAAAGAAGGATTTGTAATTTTCCTTAACTTCATATGCTAATCTAAGTTCATGGGTTACTTTAGTAGACCTAATAGTTTTTTTCATGTTTGTAGTCAGTTTCTGGGTCTATATCACAACGTTGAATTTACAAAAGTTCGATTGTTGCAATATCGAACCGTTATGTTTGAAACCCAACAAAACTTGAAAGCACAGAACAGCAATTTTTTCCCAGAGAAAAAAAATCGCTGTTCAGTGACAAAAAAAAAAACCTTAACCTTAAACCTAAACTGCCCCCTACAACCCCCCTACTTAAATATACCAACTCCGGGATCTCACCACAGTGGAGGAAATAGCAAAGCCCCGAAAACGGCCCACCGATTTTTTTCCCTGGGAAAAAAAGTCGATGTACCGTGGCTTCACTGTTTTCCATTTTCAGACTTTTGGGTTCGATATTACAATGTTCAAACTTGTTTTACTGACGTTGTAATATAGACCCTCAATTTTCTAATGCTTTATTGATATGAGGGCCTTTTTATTTGCAGTTTAATTTAAGGACTTTTTTAACTTTATTGTAGAGTTTATTTATGTTGGTAGAAGACCAGGGTGGTTTGTTTTTAAGTTTCCTGTTACATTTAAATCTAGTTGACAATGACAGTTGTATTCATTTATCTATGCAGGCATTGTGAAGCTGCCAGCTGTGGTAACATTTGGGGTGATGCTGCGATAAGTGAATTTTAAAACTTCATTGTAGATAGTGGTGGTGCTGCGGTAGTGTTGTCGCCTCACAGTAAGCTGTCCTGTTCGATTCTCAGCTAGAGCGTCTTCTGTGTGGAGACATACGTGAATGGGCGTACCTTCGTTGAGGGTTGTGCATCAGAGCTGGCAACTCAGTACGTAAAAATCTACTGCCAATCATTAGTAGACTGGAGTTCGGCTGTGGCGACCCCTAACCGGGAAAAGCCTAAAGACACAACAACATTGTAGATAATGAGATTAATATATTTGAAATCCTTGAACTCTGAGATATTGGTTTCAGTGGGTTTAGAGATTTGTAAAGTGAAGGTACTAGTTTATGATCTGACTTAACTGGGAGAAGGTATAGTAGGGATAGTACATGAAGAAGATATATTCTTAAGGATCAGGTTAATCTAGTGGATGTGTTCATTATCTGGTCCAGAGAGTTTTTCTTTATTAAATATAAGAAGCTTTGGGCATATACTGGAGTATAAGTATTCCAGTTTATTGAAGGGTAGTTGAAGTTGAACAAAACAACAGAATCTCTGATTATAGGGAATCCATCAAGCACATTTAGGAACCTTATATGAGTTTTTGGGGACATAACGGGTATCCTGTAACAGAATATAAACTGATAGGCAGTCTTGATTATTGTGATTCAGAGGTCAGCTAGTTTTATTTCTGTATCTCTGGAAATCCTTCTAGAGGTGATATAGTCTTTAACAGTTACGGAAGACATCACCAGGGAGTGATTTCTGAACATTTAAACCAAGTTGCAGTAATTACACAGATATGGATATCTTCCAAATGCAGGAGGCCATCAAGGTTTGGCAGCTTGTTGATGAGACTTCTGGCATTGAGCATTGCCAGGATTTGATGTGCAGATCTGATATGTTAGTTGCATTCAGATGTCCATTAACTGAAATCTGCCTAAAAAGGACACCATGGGGGCAGCAAAGGCTTTAGCCAGTACGTGGAAGCCATGGAACGAGAAGTGCAGGCCACCCTTTGCAAAGCATCTCGTCCCATGCTGGCACATACTAGATCCCCCTGGAACAACACTAACTAGCTAGCCCTTAAAGCTAATTACACTATACACATTAATACATGCCTGAATGACCTGCTATAAAAAGTTTTCTGATGTGGTAAATATATATCACTGATTGCTGCCCACCTCCAAATGCACATAAAAGTGCTTATCTACATACTGTTGACACTGTACATCTCTCCACTGAAACAGAACCGTTTCAACCAAAATGGTAAAGAAAGAAGGAACTGCAGTGATTTTGTCCTGAAAGCTGCAGGATCAGACAACCAGCAATGCTTTCCACTGAACTTGCCCTCTTTAACCACAGACTGAGGCACTTTAAGCTCATCACTACAGATAATGCTGTCATTTGCAAATAAGTTTTGCAAGCATTTTATGACAACAGTCCACTGTCTTTAAACAAAATAAAAATTAAAATAAAATAAAATAAAGTCACAGTTAAAGTCCATGCAAGGATATGTTATGTCTGCAATGCTTGTTCATTCTGGCTGATGGAGTCTCTCTCTCTCTTTGAACAGTTCTTCATTTGAACAGGAAATGTGGCTCTAACTGCAGTCTTACCAGGCCAGTTTCATTTAATGTTTAAATCCTTTCTGGTTACTGATCTTCCCATTCTGTCTGCCTGGGCTAGTGCTAGTTTCAGACCCTGTAAAGCTTTCATACCACCTCTCTGTTTGGATAAAATCTCGAGTCCTGGACACTCAGTTTTTTTTTCCAAGTTTCCATGGCTCACACATTGCTGACAGGGTTGCCTCTCTTGTGGCATATGAGGCAAATTATACCAATAGAAGTCCTAGCTGATTACTGGGGGACTAATGAATGCTGAAATGAAGACTGTTTGAGACCATTCAGTTAACATCTACTCTAACTGTTGATCATTCCACTTGGGCAAACAGCTCTTCATGTAGCCCAATCAATTACTCTGGTTTGATTTACTGTATATACTTGTGAACCCAAAGATCCTTTGCCTTCACCTGTCTTCAGGTCAATGATTCTGTCTTGCAGAATTTCAGTCTTACATTCTACCTTGGCTAACTTTGTATTGAACATGAGGAGTGCTACTGCTCTGAATGTTTTGGCAGAGCTGTGTCACTACCCATTGTCTTTCCAATTGCTATCCCATGACGTCCAAGAGCTTGAAGTTAAACTTCACAAACTCAGATGTTATTACAGATAGTAAAGTAATCTTTGTTCCTGATTTGGAACAATCCATTGCCTCGAAATATCTTCCATCTCATGTTACAGAAGGCATTGTGAGTCAGCTGAGGGAACTCTCTTGGACCCTTGATGCAGCAGACTAAGGCTGTTTCTTTCTAGTCTGAGCTGTATGCAGCATAAAAAAGATCATCTTAAGCCTGTAATCATCTTAAAACACTATTTTGTTGATCTGCCTCACAATGCTGCACTTTGTAAAGGGTTGAGCTTTGCTGTTGATGAAAGCACCGAACAGAGCCCAAAAAACAAAGTCTACTACAGGTAATTTTGATTCTTACGATGAATTCCAGTAACAATTATCCAAGCAGTCTACTGTATGTAGTGAGCATTTTCACATGACTTTCTTTAGTTAATTAATTTAACATTTCATACATTATCTAAGTACATTAACACTTATTAGAGTGGAATTTTGTTATATTTTAATTGTAGATTGATCACTCATTTGGGACTGTGCACAACTCTGCTTTCTCTCCTTATGATGGATCATTTGAGCCTACTAAGAAGGTAGACTCTACAGAGCTAAAGGAGCAAAACAGAGATGAAGTGAAGCCACAAACAGGAAAAATGAAACAGGTAAGACATGGGTGAGTGAGGTATAGCAATAAATAAAATTTCTACTTTTTTATTGTCTTCCTCCAAAAACTCAGTTGAATAATTTGATTTAATTCACTTGATTATGGCAAATATTCAGTACTGAAGAACAGTTATATGATCTAGAGTGATGGAACACAATTGTTCTAAAACAAATCCCTCACACATGAGTCGTATGCTGTTGTTGTGAGTTAAAAGTACTTAGAATTGCCATATGCAATGGTGAGCAGGCACTGAAGTATTTTGGATCACAAGTGGAAATAAGTGGTGTTGAGCTATAAATGAAAGAAAACACTACTTCTGTGTGGGATGCCACTCTGAAGGCAGCACTTTGAAAAACTGTAAAACTTCATGAGCAGGGGAAATGGTAAGATTTATTTATTTACTTGCTTAGTTATGTATGCATGTATGTATTTTACATTTATTTAAATCTAAATCTGCTGAGAGATAATCTGTGTCTGACATACAAGGCATCCTATGATCATACTTTGATGGATCTGCTGTACATTTGCAAAATAAATAGTACCAGAATTACCTGGACCTAAACCTTTTCTGTGACATTCATAAGACATGTTGGAGGGACATGGATGTATCTCACAGACTACCTTTCTCTGAAACAGGCTTCCCATCAATGTGAAGCCGTTTGTCCATAACTCAATTCAAGTATAACATGGACTAGTGGATGGGGGATCGGAAATTTGTCCCTGTTTTGACACCTATGTCTAATAGACAGGGGCAGTATGTAAATACTAGACCACCCAAGCATTTGGATTGTTGAGCAAAAAAGTATGTGAGTGAGAAGTGTACCTTGGTACAGTAGAATATGCCATATGAAGGACAGTAAGAGTGTTAGAAGAAGTAGAAAGGGAGAGTGATTCAGAAAATGCTAAGAGTGGGGGAGGACTGGGGGATAAAGCTGGATGTTAGTGTTGACCTGGGAAATAACATGGAGAGGAGGGTTGAGAAGGACAGAAGGTCTAAGGCAAGCAATGAGTCATAGTAACTTTCTTTGACTACTTTCAATCTACAGTGAAGAGCTACTGAGGAATCCTTATACCAGGACTTGCAAATGGTAGCTGATGGCATACATATAAAACTAACCACATAAGGCAATAAAAAATCGTTTTATATGCAACACTGCCAAATGCGAAGGGAAGTGACAATTTTTTGCAGCATAGACTAGAATTAAAAAAGAATCACAACCATGAGTGTAAACTGATGATGAAAAAAGGGCCAGTTTTTGCAATCACAAAAAAACTGAATAAGAGACAGATTAGCCACAATGGCGAAAGACCTTATTATTGGCTAGATTACATTTTTCATAATAGTGAAGTATTGCCACTAGTGCAAATCAGCACTTTGTTTCAGTAATCATTGTTGGTAGCCAGTGCATGGCAGTGACACAGGCATAGCCGGCCTTAGGCACAGGCCAACTAGGCGGGCGCCGTTCTAACAGGGGCGCTTTTCCAGTATTTATTTGGTGTAGGTAGACCAGGATGGGGACACCAGGTGGTATGGTGGGGAGAACCATAGAGCCCTTTTGCCTAGGGCACCAGTTGACCTACGGCTGCTCCTGGACACAGGAACCCCCCTTATGCATTCTCCCACACACATATACACATTCAGGCAAATACACACAGAGACACACACAAAAAAATATACAAAGACACTTTCAGCCAAACTTTCATTTAACTAAAAGCGTTTTCAACCATTTGGATTTATTGGTTTGCCATTCAGTAGAATGGACATTCAACCACATGTCATGGATTTTATATATATATATATATATATATATATATATATATATATATATATATATATATATATACTAGCAACTACTAAACAGCTGCTATGTCGACCTCGCTAATGTCGACACACATGTCAAAAATCTCAGCACGTTACTGCACATGTGGCTAATCCACAGAGCATGAAACTAATAAAACAGTGTTTTTGCTTGGGGGGGGGCTTCTGCATCCCTTACTACTTATTGATTTTAACGCTGAGATAGCACAATCCCTGGAGATAGGGTATATTCCCCAACCCCAGGGATTGTACATTCTCGCACAACTATCGACCATCCTGTCGACTAATGTGAATTAGCAATACAGAGGCAAATTTTACCTAATACTAGGGTAAAGCAGATTTGTGATATTGTATTTATCTTGTTTTAATGATGGTATACCTGTATTATTCTACACATATGTATATTAATATTTGTATAATCTATGTAGTTACCATAT
>NC_056744.1:960233639-960328639 GCF_019279795.1 Protopterus annectens | reverse complement strand
GTAGTCGCTCCCTCTCTGCATCCCTCTTGTTTTTTGGTGTGTTATTTATGCCAGGGTGTGGACATTTATTTTTGTTGTTCCTAGCGTTATCCTTTCAGAGCTTAGTCACCCTCTCTGTCTCTGTTTGCATGAAAGGGTAAGTTGCTGCTTCTAGAATACTTCTAGAATTTAACTCTTTCCAAAAAGCTACAGTTGTAGTTAAGACCCTATTAGAATGGGCCTTGACCCTGCCTCAGACAGTATTGTTGTGGAGAGTATAACAAAAGGTAATAGGCTTAGACAACCGTTTGGAAATATTTATTGATTCTATTGTTTATTTATCTATTTATTTATTTGTTTGTTTTTGTTGACCAGGATAGTCTGATTGGGTAATGCCCATTTTCAATGGATGCCTTAGAGAAAACCACCATTACAGGAAGGTACATGCTGGAATTACATTAAACCATCAGAGATATTTACAAATTTAACATTACATTATATATTTGAAGTACAAAAATCATTAAATTTACAATATACATACACAGTTTAGGAGAGATTAGTTGTAATAACAGAAATGCAAAAGTACTGATTACTGTGATGAAATGCATGAGGTGTTTGTGTGCTTGAATATTGTGCTGAATAAAGTACATTATCAATGTTATTTCTGTGGGAAAAATAGTGTAGATGCAGTTATTTAGACATAAAAGATTAGCAGTGTGTTGTGTACCTTGAGAGTGATGTATCTTGAAATGAAGATGTGTTAATCTTGGTGGGGGTAGATATAATGAGATACAGGGTAAGGTTGACGAAAAGTTGAGTTTTGTGGAATAGGAGAGCAGGCCACTAGAGAGCTTAAAGGACTAGATGAAAGAGGAAGATATTTCCATGGGGTAGTAGGAATGAAATTTTCTCTGAGAGCTGGGTAAGGGAGTTGAGAGAGGAGGACTTTTAGGGAAAAGAGCAAAAACATGTTATTGCAGCTAGGAGTGTAAACGATGAAAAATGAATAGCAATAAACATAAGGTTAACACATAGGATCTAACCAGGTGAAGAGCAGAAACAGCCTGGTTTTGGCATAGGTTGTCCCTTTCTCTTACCTTCACAATAAATAAACAATTGATTCAAACATCTGAAAGAATTAGTTCTGTCAAAATAGTACCCGAGTTGTTAGTGGAAATCAAAGGTATGCGCTCTTCTCCTTCAGTTTTAGGTTCAGGAAAGAAACAGGGAAATGGGCAGTTTGACTTAAAGCAAACTAAGATACCTCTTTAGGCATAAAAGAAGGATTAGTTCTCAGAGAAACCCTGTCTTTGTGGAAAATGAGGTTTGATACATCATAGCAGCTTGCAACTCAGACACCCTTCTTGCAAAGGTCAGAGCAATCAGTAAAACTGTTTTCCATATTAAGAACTTCAAGTCAGACTGGTTATCTGGTTCAAATGGAGCAAGTGTTGGCTTCCCTAACACAAAATTAAGATCACAAGGAAGGTCCACCAGTTTTCTTGGAGGCCTCTTATGCAAAATCCCTTTCAAAAACATTTTTGAGAGGAAGATCCTCGTGCTGATATGCTGAAATATTCACTAAATGAACCTTGATGGAGGAGTAGGAAAGACCATAGGGTAGTATCTCACACATAAAACCAGAAGCATAGTTGGCTCAGCCATTGCCCTGTACCAGTATTAGAAACTAGCACCCCACCCCCTCATCTCTTCAAATGAAGAGGGAAAAAAAAGTCCACTCCTTCTACTGGCACACCTACCAGGTGACCAGATATACAACACTACCCTCCTCCTTCCTCTGCCAGCCATTCTGGTCCTGTTTCTGTGGCATGACCCAGCCTTCCTTCCTCTTATTTTAGTAAAAAAAAAAAAAATTTTAACTGCAGCAAACTGTTTGCTAGGAATGTAGCATGCATTTACTACAGTTTATAGGTTACCACCTGTCCCACTTTGCGAGGGACACTCCCTCTTTGGGCAGTTGTGTCCTGACAAAAAAATTGTAAAAATGGCAAATGTCCTGAGATTTTAGGACAGAATTATTTCCTATATTTTATGTAATAGTTGCATAAAACAGTTATTCTGTATCTAAAATGCCTAAATGTTATAAGAAACAGAATAAGCAACTAAAATGCTACAAGACTAGGCTTTTATTTGGGCAAAAAAGTTAAGTTATATCTTTTGTACTGACCGTGGGTATGTGTCGGCCTGTAAAATCTGATGTTTGTACCAAAAATGTCCCACTTTGGCCATTTGAAAAGGTGGCAACCCTAACAGTTTATTCACTCCATGGAGTGCTACAATACTTGCTGTAGTTTATACCCTGCATGGAGTGTTACAGTGCTCAGATTTTAGTTTAAAAAATGAAGGAACATTTTTTTCTCTTTAAACTGTAGCAAGCAGCTGCTACAGTTTAAACCCTGCACAGAGAGCTACAGCACTCAAGTTATAGTTAAAAAAATAAATCTTTTCTCTTTACTGCAAATGTAGCAAGCAGTTGTTACAGTTTATAACCAACATGGAGTACTATAGTACTCTGGATTCAGATAAAAACAAAATAAATGGATTTTTTTTAACTGTAGCAAACTTTTAGTTGCAATGTAGCAAGCTGTTGCTACAGTTTAGGCCACATACCCAATCCTACGGCATTCAGGTTTAACCGCAAATGCAATGTAGGCTTTTAACACCTGGGCCGGGATTCACTAATCCTCCATGTAAGACTAACTAAGTCTTACACGGAAACTGCAGTGTAAGAGTATGATGTCAGCGAGTCATGCATATTCATGAGAGCGCACTGACTCAACTCTAAGGCTAACACGGAGCGTGCACAAGTGCAGGGGGCATGTCAGACTGCCAAGCAGTCCAAATATCCATGCCCCTGCAAGTGCCTAAACTGCAAATGTCAACTGAAATGAGCGAGTCCGCTCAAATGTCTACATACCCAACACTACAACCTGCAAGAGATGTGCTTACATAGCCAAACTGGAAGCAAAGCTCTCTCCGTTCAAGACTGTGCTAGACAGTCAAGAGGAGAAGGCTAACACCTGCATTACACCTCTAGCAACTCATAGCCCTTCAAAACCCACACCATCAACTCCCACACATAGCAACACTAAACCCACATATGCAGAGGCCCTTAACGTTAACCTGCCCAAGCAACAAGGACCTCCAAAGCCAAAATGCAAACAAACACCAGTCACAACCAAAGTGACACATAACTCACAACACCAGTGTGCCACCCAACAACAGCCCCTAAGGCAAGACAATGTACCCAACACTTAGGTGACTCTATAGTCAGGCACACTGATGTCCCACTCACGAGGCTGAACAAGGTGAGCGAGTCCGCTCAAATGTATACATACCCAACACTACAACCTGCAAGAGATGTGCTTACATAGCCAAACTGGAAGCAAAGCTCTCTCCAGTCAAGACTGTGCTAGACAGTCAAGAGGAGAAAGCTAACACCTGCATTACACCTCTAGCAACCCATAGCCCTTCAAAACCCACACCATCAACTCCCACACATAGCAACACTAAACCATGCAGAGGCCCTTAACATTAACCTGCCCAAGTAACAAGGACCTCCAAAGCCGAAACGCAAACAAACACCAGTCACAACCAAAGTGACACATAGCTCACAACACCAGTGTGCCACCCAACAACAGCCCCTAAGGCAAGACAATGTACCCAACACTTAGGTGACTCTATAATCAGGCACACTGATGTCCCACTCACGAGGCTGAACAAGGAGAAAATTACAGTCAGCTGCCTGTTGGGTGCCAGGATCCACCACATAATGCATGCACTCAAGTCACTCCACAACAAGTACAAATACGACTCTGTCATTGTCCATGCTGGACTACATGAAAAGAGACATGGAAGAGCTCTTGGATCATGTGACCCAGGCAGGTATGACCCTAGCCCTGAGTAGCATCCTGCCTTCGCCCAGAATTATACCACAGTATAAGGACAAAATGATTGACTTCAACAACTGGCTAAGCTTCTGGTGTCATTCAGAGGGGATCCAGTATTTGTCTGCCTGGGAAGACATGATCGACAAACCACGATGCTTTGCCAGAGATGGTCTGCACCTGTCACCCCTGGGATTCAGGTTACTGGCTAAAGCTCTTGCCACCCCTATAGTGCCTTTTTTAGGCAAGGTTCAAAGAATAAAACCACCACCGTAACAGATACAAGCATGCAAAATCTAAAGGTAATGCTACTCAATGCTAGAAGTCTAAACCTCAAAATGCACTCTCTCGAGGCACTCCTAAAAATAGAGAACATCAATATTTGTGCAGTGACTGAGACCTGGTTCAAGGCTCCAGAGAGCACCCCCGCAATACCAGGCTACAATTCTTACCACACTTTTTGGCCACAAAACCAAGACCGAAACACTAAAGGTGGAGGAGTGTCCATATTCACCAAGGATATTCACACCTCCAGGCTAGTTGCCCAACACAATGCATCTGAAATTCTCCAGGTGCAGCTAACACTAGGTAAGACTGCAATCCAAATTGTAGCTTGCTACAGATCCCCCACCATACCCCAAGATTCTCACTACACCTTCCTAAACATACTGGAAAATATTAAGATACAGCCAATCACCATAATACTCGGTGATTTCAACTACCCTGCCATTAATTGGGAAAACTACTCGGGTACCAACTCCTCTTCCCAATGGTTCTTGGAATTCATAAATTCCAACGCCCTGGATCAACTAATCCATTATCCCACCAGGGGCTCCAATATCCTAGGCCTGGTCATTACCAACATGGGAGATAGATGCTCCACACCAGTGGTCACCCCCTCATTGGTCAGGTCTGACCATAAGCAAATCAACCTTGACATCCACATCCCACCCCCACCCTCCCATAAGGAAACCTCCTTAAAAAACTTCTCCAAAGCCAACTTCATGCTACTGAAGTCAGAAGTGACAAACTTCACAACACCCACGCAGACGGGATCTGGAAGTTCGACTGCAGAATCCTACATTAAGGCACTGTACGAGCACATCCACTCATGCATGAATCATGCCATCCCAAATAGAACCAAGATGCTCTTCTCCAAAAAAGGAAGCCAATCTGGCGGTCCCCTGCTATAAACAAACTATACAACAGAAGGAAGAAACTGTTGCAGAAAAGAGGAAAATCCCAGGATGCAAAAAACTCCCTCACCAGCCTCAGTAAGAAGCTGAGATTCCCTCATAAAATCCTCAAAAGCTAGTTACGAGAATAAAATTGCCAAAGATTCCAAAGACATGCACAAGGCATTCTATAGTTATGTCAAGAATCTAAATGGGAATGCTCAGATCTGCTCTGAGCTACAACAGAATGGCATTAAATGTACTGATCCCAAGGATATTGCCAATATCCTGGCAGATCTATTTAGTGCCAACTTCACTCCCCTCTCACCCCCTAAAGGGCCCATCTCAATACCAAAAGATTGCCAAATTCCAATAATCACAGCAACACAGGTAGAAACAGCACTCTCCAAAGCTAAGAATACAGCATCCATGGGACCAGATGACATCCCAGGCTGTGTACTACATGAACTACAAAATGAACTTGCACCCGACCTAAGTGTCATGTTTAATCATAGCCTCACCTCAGGCTTCGTGCCCACTGAGTGGTGCACAGCTACAGTTATCCCGCTCCACAAGGGAGGATCCGCCTTGGATTCTGGGAACTACCATCCCATCAGTCTGACAAGCCTGATCTGCAAGGGCATGGAACACATTATCATGGAACTTATAAACAAAGACATTGGCAACCTCCAGACACTGGACCCCACCCAGTTTGGGTTTGTGAAGGGCCGATCTTGTCTACTGAATCTGATTGACTTCTTTGAATCGGTCTCCAGAGCTGTGGACGAGGGTAAGGCGGTCCACACAGCCTATCTGGACCTCACCAAGGCCTTTGACACCATCCCCCACTATGGAATCATAGATAAAATTACTAAGCTGGGCATAAATCCCTACGTCACTCGATGGGTTGCCAACTGGCTTACTGACAGAACCCAGACTGTAAAAGTAGCCAACTCCAAATCCAGCTCCAGACAATTGACAAGTGGAGTACCTCAGGGTTCAGTCCTGGGACCACTCTTGTTTGGCATTCTCTGAAGTGCAGACCAACACTAAGGGACTCTGGCTAACAAAGTTTGCAGATGACTGCAAACTGGGAGCCATTATTGAATCCCCAAATGATGTGGATATTCTACAAGAGGGCCTTACAGAAACAGATGCCTGGTGCCAGAGCCATGGGCTCAAGCTTAATGCCAAGAAATGTGTAGCTATCCCCTTTGGAAAAAAAACATGTGCCCATGAACTACCACATAGGTGGCAGGACACTAAACATCGAAAGTGTGATGAGGGACTTGGAGACACAAGTGGACAGTGGTCTCACTTTTGATAATCACATTGCCACAACAGTCAGGAAATCCTTCTAAGTGACACACCTCATCACTAAGGGCTTTTCATCCAGAAAAAAGGAGGTCATTGTCCCACTGTACTCATCCCTCATTAGACCCATTATAGAGTATAATGCCCCATTTGGTATGTACCTCAAAGACATCTGCAACAGCTGGAAAGGCCACAGAAATACCTCACTAAAAGAATCACAGGCCTAAAGCAGATGCCATATGCTGACCATTTAAAAAAACTCCAGCTATACTCTGTGGCATATCGTCTACTCAAAGGCGATCTCTGCTTAACATATAAGGCCATGTCAAACCCTGAGCTGTTGGACATGCTCCACTTAAAGAAATCCCAATCCCTCAGAGCCACACGCTCCAGGGATCTAAACCTTATCATCACAATGAACAAAATATGCTGGAGGGATAGGTTCCTGACCCAGAGACTCCCCATATTCTGGAATAGACTGCCCATACATGTCAAGCAGAGCACCTCATTGGCCCTCTTCAAAAGGAACCTTGATGATTGGATGGGAGATAGGAAATTCACCCCGGGGATCATGTCAATCGCCCTGCTAGACAGGGGCCCAGAGAAATAAGTATTGTGGGAAAAAAATTCCAGGGAATTGTTATGGCTAGGCTTGCATAGGCCTTAGGGCCGATAGCCTAGTACCAACCTATGAACCTATGAACTACACTCCCCCACATTCTAAATTCCTGTGCAAGTTTAAAATGTAAAGCTTTCCTTTTTTTTTTTTTTTTATCATTCCTGATATAGCTGCCCGTATTTGCACGTGTATGCGCGGGTTTGCCCATTGCATAGCTACAGTTAGCAGTGTAGACATCGAAGAGGATAATAAACTACCTATATGCAAATTAAGCCAAATAGCAATAGTGTAGTGGTAGAGCCCTCGCACAAAGAGGAGGCATTCCCGGTTTGAATCCGCCACTCCCCTCCCTATTTTCTGTATGAAATGTGTGCATAAAAAGAATTCCTGACATTTACCTTTTAAATTTCAGTAAAATGCATTGAAATGGCCTATGTGGTAGTGAACAATATTTTATATATATATATAAGAAGGTGGAATGGCCATGCATATTGATAAATGCATAAGTAATGTGAAGCACTGCTAAGCAAAGTTTACTAGTATTAAGCACAGTGAAGTATAATTGCATATAGCTTAGCACTGCTTTAACTAGCTCAATAGTTTTGCGTGGAGCTGCGCATCGCGCCAACTAGCGCAACATCAGTCAACTTCGGGTAATGTAGAGCAACGTCGAGCAATGTTGAACAACGTCGAGCAACGTTGAGCAAAGTCGGCTAAACACAGCCACACCTCCTATCCAGTCTGGCCAGTAGTAAAATAAAAAGCAATGACAGGCCTCGAACCCGGGATACTGTGCACCATAATCACAGTAGTAAACCACTAAGCCATGACAGCTTTAAATATGGATGCATTTCCAACACACTCATATATATCAATGGAAGTTTACTCATTGATAAGCAGGTTTGCTCTTAGCTGAGATTTTTCAAAACTGGCCAATCACAAATAAGTGTGGGAAATGAGGCATATTTAAGCTCCATAGGCAGGAAAAATTGCCATAACTGGTTGTAGCTCCCATCTGCAGACAGTATGGCCGGTGTTGGAGTGGGCTCTCGTTTTCTAGTGCAACGGTGGGGCATTGAGTTATGGTCTGGCTCCTCATCCATCATCATGATGCAAGACTCCTGCAGGGTCAGTTTCAGGGTACTGAGTACAAAGTGGAAGCCTGTAACCATTTAGCACATGATCTCACCAGTGCCACAGGCATCTCTTGGACTGGTGAGCAGGTCAGACACCACTACGCAGACCTGAAGAGACGCAAGGAGGACCGACTGAACCAGTGGATACAGGAGGCCCGTGGAATGGAAAATGCCCCACTACTGAGTATGTAGCCATGGATTGAAGTATGTAAGAATTGCTATTGTAGTCTATATTATGGATAGGTATGTCTCAATATCCCTTCATTTACTTCACAGCTGCAGGTGTCCGTGCTGCGAATCAGCAAGCCTATGCAGATAGGCTGCTAAGGCTGTGCCACCAGGCAAGTTAGTAATTATTCTGCATGTGTGGTCATATAAAAGAAGTGAGAGAGCCTGAAAAGGAGTGTTGTAACCCATTAGTAAAGGTATAATAAGTGTGGAATGACTTCTCTGCATGTACTGTTATATAAAATAAGTGAGACAGCATGAAAAGGTGTTGTAACCCATTAATAAAGGTATAATATGTCTTGAATAAAAGACCTCTGCATGCACTGATATATCAAATAAATGAGAGAGCCACTAGAAATGTGTGTAATGTAATTAATAAAGGTATAATTCCTGGAGTGTGTCCGTGTCACTTTCTTCGATATGTTGTTGTACCCTTGCATTATAGAAATAGTACTGTTGTATTAAGCACAGTCAACCCACACATGGGTAGGCCCATATAAAGTGGATGAAGGGAGTGCCAGTAGCTGTTAAGCATATATACAGTCCTCAACTGTCGGTTCATGGCCAGCATGTACAGGTTAATCTGGCACATGAGTAGCTTGTTATTGTGTTCCCCAGAAATGTCAGTGTGCTGCTAGAAATGTAGGGGGCTGTCAACATATACCTGATAATGTCACCTGAACACATCCAGATATGTAGATACAGAAATATAAATGAAAAATATAAATATGTAGCAGTAACATCTGCATCCAGGACAGTTTGTATGTCAGATACAGTTCAGGTATATCAAGAACTAGCAAAACCCATTTCACAATTTAACGGACATTGCCTAGTGTAATAATACATGTAGGGGATATATAACTGCAGTCAGTAGGAATGTACTGTAAACTATAAGTATATATAAGTTGTTAATGGAGGTATCTTTTTACATCCTACTGTATGTGCATAAACAATGCAATTCCACACCCCAATGGGTATGTCTAATCTCATAACATTTGTTGGGACACATATCCTATTGGTTTATAAATATCTGCATTTACTTTGATGCATGTGCCCTGTTCACATACCACAATCTTGGTGGCCTGTTGCCACCAATCAATCCTGCATGCTGTTGGAACGTCCACTGTTGTTCTATATATGCATGTGTTATGCTTGCTGTTCAACTGTTGGAACCTTGGTGTGTTGGGTTAATGGGAATACTACTATATGCTGTTACAACTAAATTGGAATGCTGTTGGCTATTACTAACCCATGTTGTCATTAAATCCTCCTAAACATAGAACGTATGGGAAGGCCGGTCCCAGCGGACCCACCTGTCCCACCTCAGCTGGCGATGGCACCTGGCACCAGCAGTTCCAGTGCCCAGCCTGGGACCTCCTCCTCCGTTGGTCCTATGCCACCTTTGGGTGGAAGCGCTGCAGGGGATGGGGCTCATCCCCCCCATGCAAGCGTGGCCGGAGGAGGGCCACCTATCACCCTCCGAACTGTCCGGGCTATGGTGTGTAGGGAGATTGAGCGTTCAGTCGCTGATCCTCTGTGCCAGCTCGAGGCAAGAGTGGCACGACTCACGGGTAAGCCTGCACCTCCTACACAGCCCCCAGCACAGCCACCCTCTGGGCTGTGAAGGTGCAGTGGTGACTGCCCATGGGTAGGGATCACAGTTCCGCTGCTGCCATCTGTGGGCTCATGGGCTTGCGATTTCCAAACACCCTTCCCTGTCAATGGTGTTCACCCACCCCATGTGTCATACTCCACCCCTATATGCGTCTTGTTTGTCTTGTCTGTTTACCTCCCCAACCTACCTCCCAAAATATACCTACTTCCCCTGCCCCACATTCCACTCTCACATAAAAAAAAAAATGGGCAATCTGCTCCCACAAAAAAATTACGCCCCATACATAGATGCCCATTTTGCACACGTCCGCTGGACACAGAAACTGAAATTTAATTGGCAGTACAACATACTTCATTGTCCTCACCCCTCTCCCAGGGGTGGAAGGTTTCAAATTTCCCTTCAAATTACTAGTATATGCACAGCTGTTGCTGTTAAAGAAATGGGCAGCTATGGACCTTCCCTACACCCGTCCTGCACATCCCGAGCTGTTTTCCCTACTGTCTTTCCCTCTTTGTGCCCCTTTTTCACCACTTTCCTATCTCCCCATTTTCTTTTCTTTCAAAGAAATGAGCATGGGGGTTAGCGGGAGTAAGCACTTTTAAGCAGTAGTTAGCGGGTTTGCGTGAGTGTGCGCCTGTTTGCACTTGTGTGCGCTTAGCTAAGCTTAGCTACGCTTCACGCAAACCCGCTTACAACTGCTTAAAAGTACCTTAGTCACTCTGTATGTCAGGGCCCTTGTTCTGCTCAGCAGCAAAATAAAATACCTGTGTCAGTCTCGAACCCTGGACCTTGTACACACTAGACTGCATGAAGTACCACTGAGCCATGGTAAACATACAACAAAGTGGTGCTGAAATCAATATATCATGCATCAGAATGAGTGAATGTAAAGGACAAATAGGAATGCCATAACACAAATCCTGTTCTGTGGATCTTTACCAGCAGTTCTTGTGGAATTGCATTTCATGATTGTGAAAAGAGAACCAGCCATTCTAGCAGGAAATAATGTTACAGCAGCACTTTACAACCCCCACACAGTATCATAGCAGGACAAACACTAGCATATCTGATTAGGGCAGAGGCCATACTTCCCAAGTGTGACTAATTTTCAGGCATGTCCCTGATTCCAAGACAGGTTTTAGCTGTGTCCCTCTGAATCCCACTGAAAGCTACTGAAGTTAGGCAGAAAGGTGGTGAATTACACTTAATGAATAATGACAATAAGTAAGAGTTAGACACCGCTTGTACTTCAGGAAATGTGTATTAATCCATATGCTCTGGTTCTCTCAAAGTCTCAACCTAATGTTTCTAATATTGTAAAGGTGTACCTCACTTCGACCTACTTTTCCCTGAGTCTGTTCAAATATGTACCTGAGTGTTTGAGAGGCCTGGCAGAGGCAGAAGCACACAGGCATATCAGCTATTCTGATGTTACACACTGTGCAAATAGCTTTGGAAGGAGTTTCAGAAGCATACCCTTATGTAGGAATACAACACTGAAATACCAAGGGATGTAGCCATGTACTGGTAGCAACCAACTGTGACAATGCCATTGTTCCAGTGCTGAAAAGACCAGTGTGGTGCACAAAGAATAACAAGCTAACCTGTGGCTACCATCTGGATAGGTCCACAGTTGGGAGCTACGCAGACAGACTACGTGCCTTGGTAAACTAACAGGTACACAGCAACCCTTTAAGTCCAGCAAGATAACGTTCACATATTAATACATAATGCTCTCTGTCCTACTGCACCCCTACCCAAATGTACAATAAACCTGTGTGTTCGGGGTCTACCAAGGATGTAGGTAGGCATACTCAGTACAGAAATTTGCCCAGTTTTCTTGAGCAGCCAGTGCTAATGTCAACACTAAAAAGCACAAACTGTTCAAAAGTGAGTAAATAAATATTCACAGTATAGCAATTCACAAACAGTTCATGTGCCAAATGAATACATCTCAATAACTACTTTTGTATGGCAGTTAATTGTATAAGTAGAAAAGAAACTACATACTCCCATGTATCTTGTGTTAGCATTTGTAGGGGTGAGTACAATTCTACACTGACAACTGTGTAGTGGAAGTGGCAACATTCAGGTCTGAGTACAACATTTATATCACTGGCTACACCCCTAGCTTCAGATATAAGAACTATACCAACCTTCTGACTTACACAATGGTGTCCACAGCAAACAAGCATCGGCCCCACTTTGGAAAGCTGAAAGGGCTACACCTACCTGACATAGCAATTTATAGTATTGGGTTGCTATGACAGTGAGTACTGCAATTACCACACAGCAGGCTGCATGCAATTACCAAATGATGGCCACCAACTGGTGCAGAGGCCATCACATGCACATGTGCAGATACCTATAAAAGCAGGCTGTACCTGTTGGCCACACATGCAATCATCCCATTGCAGACAGTGAGAGAGAGAGAGAGACACACACACACACAGAGACAGAGACAGAGAGAGTGAGAAAGACTCACACCCCCATCCAGACCAGTGGAAAAAAATATATATAATAAACTAATAAATAATAATAAAAAAAAAGAACATAAAAAAAAATTACATTAAGCCAAAGATATAGCAAACTGAAAACTACGAACTCATACAAAGGAAAGGTATGTAACAGATATGTATTTACTGGCATGTAGTAGATGTATTTGAGGACCACTCTACATACTTTGAAACATCAATATGTGGCAGCAGTATGTATCTATGCACAGATGCCCTGCATAACTACTGCCATGGACAAATCCATGTGTAGCTGTGTGCAGTGGGACATAACTGTGATATATGTAGCTCAGCATTAAATGTCAAACATCTGAACCATGTTATCTGTGTTCTGTACAGTAGTGTGGACAATGGCTGTTTGGGGGAGTAGCACATACAGCTATATAACCATGGATGTGACAGAGCAACACATGCATGATAGTCATATAAATGTGTAGCTTAGCATTGGCAACTGCTGTACCAGGCTAGTATGCTAATCTAGCATTTGCAGCTATGTATACACCATCTAATATTACTGTGTGCTCACACATGACACCTGTTCATGTTGCAGCAAGGCCCAGCAGGTCAGCAGTGAGGTCCAAGGACTTACAACAGTGTGGACCTTGTGTGTGTATGGCACACACATAAGGAGAGATATATCAGTGTCAGATATATTAGCATCTGTACATGTGCATAGAGCAAGGGACATACTGCAACTGTTTCTGAAGGGAGGTCATATACATGTTGGTGAAGGTTGTTATGTGCATATTTGTATGTAGGTAGTAGTGTGTGGCAAACAAGCCAGCATACATTGCTGGTATATGACATGAGGTGGTTAAACGCTGTGGGTGTGATTTGTTAGATTTGCAGTGTTGCAGCCAGCGAGGCCTGCTAAAGCCACATGGGCTGAGAACACCTTCAATGCATTTCGCACAAGACTGTGCAATATCATTACATAACTGTATACCTCACATACTTCGCATAATTGATATTCCCACCATGAAAGGTGGACTGTATATGTGCCTATATGTATATCTATATGTACACCAATGGATGTTTATATGTATATGTGTATATATATATATATATATATATATATATATATATATATATATATATATATATATATACATATACATATATAGATTATATATATATATATATATATATATATATATATATATCTAGAGAGAGAGAGAGGGAGAGACTGAGTAATATTTACTGCGACAGATGCCTGGTGACAAAGCCATGGCCTCAAGCTCAATGTCTGAAATTTATTGGCATCCCTTTTGCTAAATACTCTGTACCCATGAACTACCACATAGGTGGTAGTCGACTTAACACCGAAAGTGTGATAAGAGATCATGGGGCAAAGGTGGACAGTAGTCTCCCCCTTGATAATCACAGTGCCACACTAGTCATGTAATCTGTCTACATGGCACACCTCATCACAAAAGCTGTGTCATCTAGGGAAAAAGAGGTCAGTGTTCCCCTCTACTCATCACTCACAAAACCCATTATAGAGTACAATGGCCCTTCTGGTATGTACCTCACAAGACATCTACAGCAACTGGAAAGGCCACAGACATACCTCACAAAGAGTAACTGTCCTCAAATAGATGCCCTATGCAGACCATCTCACAAAATCACAGCTAGTCTGTGTCACATACCAGCAACCCAGAGGTGATCTCTGCCTAACATACAAAGCTATGTCAAACCCAGAGCTGTTGGACATGCTCCATGTAAACAGATCACAATCCCTATGAGCTACACGCTCTAGGGACCTAAACCTTGTCCCCTCAATAAACAGAACATGCTGGAGGGATAGATTCCTATCTCAGAGACATCCCATACTCTGGAACAAACTACCTATCAATAGCAAACAAAGCCCCTCAGTAGCACTCGTCATGAATAGTCTTGATGATTGGATGGGAGATAGGAAATACACCCCGGGAATCACCTTTGTGGCTCTGCTTGACAGGGGCACATGAAAGGAAATTACTTGGGTGTCAAAGGCCAGCGTACCGTCTGGCTAGGCTTCTATAGGCCCTAGGGCCTATAGCCTATTACCTACCTATGAACCAATGCACACCCACATGTACTTGTTGCAATAATTGCTATGTGAGGTTGACTGAGTGTGATGGTGAATGTGTTGGTGAATGTGTCACAGTTGTGTATATGTGGGATAGCTTAGTGGGAAAAAGTTTCTGTCATGGTATTATGTGTCCTAGCTCTGATCCCAGCAAAAGATGTGTATGCTATTGCTAGCCAGAAAAAGCAGTATAGCATACGGTCTGACATAGTCCCTTTTTGTTAACTGGGGTGTGCCATTGGAGGATAAAGCAGTACATGTATGCTCATTGATTGTTACTGTTGGTGAATCATATTCCTGTATGAACTGTAGTACTACCTAAAGCTGTAGGCCTAAACAGCACAGTATGGTGTATGTCCACATTGCTTGGAAACACTGTTTTGTGTGTTCCCTGTAGTCCTCATAGATTACATACCTCAGGCATAAAGAGTTGTAAGTACTAACACACAGTACTGTATGGTACACACATAAAGCTCATATAGGTTGCCATACCTCTGTGTCCTGTATGTATGTCTGATGTGTGTGTGGGTATGCCTGTAACATGCCCTTGGTCATATGTGTGTTACAGGATATAAGTGCGTATCTAGCAACATGTATAGTCTAGTACAGCAGTATGCCACCTATAGTCACAAATATGCACATATTGTAGGCAGGGGTTTTCCATCAACAACTAGTGTGGTATACTGGTAATACTGTAAATGGACTTTACAATCATTGCAATGGATTACATATTTCGTTATGCATTAGCTTGATATATACCTCCTGTGGCTAGGTGGTGCATTGTGTCACATACAGTGTGCCATGTACTGTTGCAGCATAGTCTTACATAGTGGTTTCTCTTAGTTGCTGTGCAGAAAATGTTTTAATATATAGAGCGTGACAGGCACTGTCAGGCAGCTGTGGGTTGGGCACTGATATGTGGTATTGAAAGTGTGTATCCTCTGACAGACAATAGTTTGCTATTGATGGCAGTTCAGTGATATCTGTATTGTAGAATGTTAAGTGTGCCACATGACTTGCTCACACATATTGTTTTATTGTCTTCCAGGGTCATGTCCCACCATCGCAATCCAGCCTATAGCCATGCAGAGGATGAGATTTTAACCAACTGTCTCATCCAACAGTACACCCTGCTATTTTCAAGAACCAGCCAGGACCAGCATGAGTGGACTGCGCTGTGGCAAGATGTCCGTAAGATAAATGAAATAGGCATGCATAACTGGACTTATGAGCAGGTACGACATCACTGCCGTGATTTACTTAGACATGTCCGGCAGCGTGCGTCTGATGTCTGTAGGCAACAGCTTGCCACAGGTGGTGGGGTTGCCACCCATCCCCCCCTCACCAGAGTGGAGGAGCTGCTCCTGAGCCTGTGGGCTCCCGGCCAACAACAACAACAGCACACATGCATCATCATGGAGGCCGGAGCCCCCCAGCAAGTTCACATGGAGCGTGCAGGTAAGATGCCATATCTGTAGACTACTGTTACCTCTATTGTTAGATCATGCATATGTGAGATGTGTACTGTGTAGTTAGAAGATGTGGAGCCTGGTGTTGTTCAAGACTGATAATTTGGAACATGATGTGTAGGCCTGTGACTGTCAACCATTGTGCTACTGAAAGATTGCAAACCCACAGTAGCAATGTCACAGTTGTTGCCACTGACAAACTGTTTCATATCCTTGTAGGTCCCTCTGGTGTGACAGCAAGGCAGCAGACCCATGCTGGTGAGTGTGTTCTACATTCAATATTGCTAACAAAATGTACATGTCATAGGTGAGGTGTAGGCTATGTACACATGTAACACACCTACGCATAATGCATGCTGTGCATGTTTGCTGTGAGACTATTCACATCTCAGCAACGTGAGTGGCTGCCTCAAACACATGTAATACACTGACCGTCCCAAACAATTATGGCTACACTATAGTGGACATTGGATAGGCAGTTGATACACATGCACACGACATACATAACTCTGTCATACTCAGTACATGTTAATATGCTACACATGGCATACTCAGACACACGCTGTAAGGTCACACTCCAGTATCCCAAATGTCATCCACACAGCACACATAATATACCTGAGGGGTAGAGGCCTATTATGGGGGGGGTGCAAAACTCTCCAACACACAACACATTAATGTTAGGCAATGCTCCCTACTGGGCACCTTACAAACCCATGTAACAACTGGCTGTGAAATGGTGAATGTAGCCATGGTACTGCGGTTCAGGTAGAGCATGATAGGTGCCGGTCTAGCACACATAAGTAGCCTTGAGTGACCACATGATGCTGCATGATGATGGCTCATGGTACAACACACCATCCAGTTACAGTAACCACAGTACTACACATAGCATTCATTGCTATACACCTCAATGTTGTGTGTGTGCAAACATATGCACCTATACACAATATGCATAGCAATCACCATTTGCACAAAGTGACACATATATGTCTTGTAATGCTATTGAGTGTGTAGGTCACATGACACACATTGGTTATGTGTAATGTTTAATGTTGCAGTTGTGTTGTAGCATGCCATGTCATGGCTGGCACTGGCATGTCCACAATATGTTCTACACTCACCATAACTACTGTACAATGGCTATGTTGGCAATGGTATTCCATCAGGTATACATGCAGCACTCATCCTGTGTGTATGCATAGCATGCATGTGCTAAACCTATGTCCACAATTATCTGCTAAAGACACAGATGCTCCAATCAGAAATGGATATATATGTGACACACTGATACACATCCAGCCATGGTATGTATACCTGTGAGTGATGGTGCACAGGACATTGCAGAGCTTTTAATACTTGCACAGCAATGTTGTGTCCATGTACACATTGCGTTCCAGGGTAAGGCCAATCACTGAACAAAACATACATGCATCAAAGCCATGTATACTGTTATTAGCAAGGGCTGTCTACACTCACACTACATTCTGTTGAGCAACACATGTCCTGCATGCTGTCACGTTTGATATAAATGTTTGGCTTGTGATACTGTAACCCACCATCACACGCTATTGAGTATGTTCTGGATTGCTGATAGTGTGTGTGTGTGTGTGTGTGTGTGTGTGTGTGTGTGTGTGTGTGTGTGTGTGTGTGTGTCTGTTGTAGTGAGGAGTGTATTTGTGTGCATGTGTTCATGCGTGCATGTGTTCATGTGTGCATGCGTGCATGTGTGCATGTGTTCATGTGTGCATGTGCGCATGTGTGCATGTGTGCATGTGTGCATGTGTGCATGTGTTCATGTGTGCATGTGTGCATGTGTGCATGTGTTCATGTGTGCATGTGTGCATGTGTGCAGACATCATGTACAGGTCGTAAAGTGTGTTTCCTGTCTCCCTCTCACAGGTGCTGATTTTGGGCTGGTTCACTGCAGCAGGGAAATTGAGTCACTGAGCATGATAGTGATAATGATGATAGGTGTGTTGAGGCACAGGCATGTTTGCCAGGGTCTATCGTTGGGCCAACAATCGACAGTACACAAGTGTCCACCCCATCCATGCACACAGTCATACTGCCAATACATCCATCACCAATGCCCTTAGCTGAGGGACAGCGTACAGCCGGCACTGGCCAGGGCAGTGTGGTATCTATGGCACATGCATCCCAACACAGCAGCCATACCCAGATGTCTGGAAGGGTACCACATAGGCAGATGTCCAGGGGTTCTCGTCGGAGCACTGCTGCTCATCATGCCACTGGCAGATGTGCCACAGGTCTTACAACCTCACGCATGTTCCAGGCTGTCATGGAGGCACAGGCATGTATGGAACGGTACACCAGACAGGGACTAAGGGCACAGAGGGCACATAACACTGCTTTAAATGACAGTATCCATGACCTAGCAGGTGCCATCCGTAATTACACTGAGGTCATGGATAGACGTTGGGTTGAGACATTAGATGTCCTCCGCAATATCATGTCCATGTGTCAGGACAGTGCAGGATGGGTGAGACATCGACGTGGATGTATGCCAGCAACATCAGCAGCTGGCAGTCACCGCAGATGTCCCTCAAGTCACAGCCACTCCTGTAGTGCCAGTACCAGCCCCAGCAATGTTGTGGGTGGGCTGTCCAAAGACCATCCTAGAAGACCACGTGCACGTGGCTCTGGACAGTCCCAGCAGGGACCTGGGTCCAGTGTACATCCATCTATCTCTGGGGCTAGTACCCAGTCAGGCTTAGTACCTGATAGTGTCAGTAGCACCCCTGCCAGGCACAGATACCGTATCCGTGGCCAGAGATGGTGATCTGTAAAGCCTGGCAGGTACAGTCTGTGACTGTCCCACAAATACCCGTATATGGCAGCCACATGGTGGAACTGTGTGCATGCAGACACACACACACATATAAACAAGACACCTAGGGCTACCACATACACGCACACATTACATCAACATTGGCCCATAGCAGTACTCTTGCCCCTCACACACACACACACACACACACACACACACACACACACACACACACACACACACACACATGTCGATTGTATGGCTCACTGTAGGCCTCTGGCAAACCAACAACACACCCTGTGCATATGATGAATCCTGTGCCACCTCCTGTCATCTGTAACATCGATGCAAGAGCAGGCTACCATGGTGCTGATGCACAGGGTGAATTTACAGCAGTATAGCAATGTTAGCATGTTGTCAGCAGTGGAGTGTAATGATATGCTTGAAGGTATAGCTGAGCAGGCATGATGCATGTAAGCTATGATTGTCAAGGTAGTAATGTTTACACCAGGGTTAGTTCCAATAGTGTATTGTCCGCCCACGTGCCACTTGGCTGATGTGTGTAGTATTGGCAGCATGTGTTAGAGAGTGGACAGTATATGTGGGATGTGTGTGGCACAGATTTGCAGGTTGACATTTGTGAACATGGTGGAGGTGCACTGTCTGCATGTACATGCATAGTGGACACATGGGTAGGGTGACATGCCCTGTATTACACAGTAACACTCCATAGTCTCGATTGGTGGCCAGTATGCATTGTACTACACACATTTCGGAACTTGACTATGCATGTGTGTATGACATGGTTTAACACTGTGCTGTGGGTGATACTGTTACTATCTGTCATTGTTTTGCATTCTGGTAGTATACACAACTTCAACAACCTGACCATAACCAATCGTTAGATGATGTCTTGACAACTGACACACAGATGTAGGACACACAGTAACATTTGGACACTTCAGGTACTATACTATGCCAGTAACCAGTGGTATTCACCTGCACCCATTACTGAGACCACTCTTGTTTGGCATATAGCTCTCTTAGGTACAAGCAATCACAGTAGGGATATGTCCATCCACGTGTGGTAATGCATACTGTGGCCTATTATGCATTATCCAGATGACACACACATCCTGCACAAGGGTATCACACAGACAGATCCCTGTTGTCAAACCTATGCTGTAAAGCTATAAGCCAACCAAAGCATAGTCATCCACCTTTATGGAACATAGTATCCCCACAGTACCACATAGGTAGTAGCCACCACCATGAAGAACAGGTACCGATGTGTACATGCAACCAAGTGGTACGTCATCTGTCCTTTGATAATCACATTTGCAAAGGTATGTTTGAATACCTTGGTGGATCACATAAGCAATAAGGGGTCTGCATGCATATCCACAAAGGTTGTTGTACACCTATAATGAATAGCCATCATTGATAGACCCTGCTGTATTTGAACAGGCCTAACATATACCTCGGCCATAAACCCTCACTCACACAATTCTATAGAAACCGTAATGAGTGTGTGTGACACAGTTGACCTAAGCCAGGGATCACTGCAGTGGCTGGCCTTGTCACAAGCATACAGCTGTGACCTAAGGTCTGGAAAGCAGCAGCACACTTTTGAAAAGATGTCAGATGTCTTCTTGGAGAAAGCAGGGTTCCCACACATGCAATAATTGAGGTCACATGTACATATATGTATTTGCCACACAGCTAACTCACATGTGCAATGCACATACTGGTGTCATACTGATATGTCATACAGTAGTAAAAGCAAAACCCACAACCCATTGACCAACAGTGTCACACACATCGAGCAAACACACACTCATCAAGTGCAGGATTCAAACCACTACCTAACTACTTCATGATAGGAGAGGAGTATGTATTAATGCAATGCGCTGTACACATTACTGTGAGTTCTCTTTTCCACAGGTATATTTGCAGGATGGTGACATCATCAGACCTGACAAAGATTAGTATACCACTTTTAAGGTGTTTGAGTACTCTCCAAGGAGATCACACACACACACACACACACACACACACACACACACACACACACACACACACACACACTTGTCAAGTGCAGGATTCAAACCCCTACCTAACTGCTTTATGTTACTACAGGAGTACGCATTTACACGACATGCTATACACATTACTGTGAATTCTACTTTCCACAGGTATATTTGTAGGATGGTGACATCATCAGACTTGAAAAAGATGAGTATACCACTTTTCAGGTGTTGTAGTTGTCTCCAGAAAGGTTGCTCCTCTACTAGGAGATTCACATACACACACTCTCATATAGTTGTCAAGTGCAGGATTCAACCCCCTACCTAACTACCTCATGATACTAGAGCAGTATGCATTTACATGACGCACTATACACATTACTGGGGGTTCTTCTTTCCACGGGTATAGTTGTAGGATGGTGACATCATCAGACTTGACAAAGATGAGTATACCACTTTTAAGGTGTTGTAGTTGTCTCCAAAAAGGTTGCTCCTCTACAAGGAGATACACACACACACACACTCATACAGTTGTCAAGTGCAGGATTCAAACCCCTACCTACCTACTTAATGATACTAGAGCAGTACGCATTTACATGACACGCTATTCACATTACTGGGAGTTTTCATTTCCACAGGTATATTTGTATGATGGTGACATCATCAGAATAGACAAAGTGGGTTACATTAGGTGACATTAGGTGGGCTACATAGAAGGCATTTGTAGACACTTTGGCAATGTAATCATCAAAGGAGAGTTTACTGTCTACCTAGGTCCCCAGGGCCATAATTACATTCTCCGTACATACTGGATTCCCACCTATGTGGTAATTTGTGTGCACTTTGTTTTATCCAAAGGGGATGACTATGCATTCTTTGGCATTCTGCTTGAGGGCATTGTTTTGATAACAGGTATCTGTCTGTGTAAAACCCTTCTGTAGGATGTCTGTGTTAGCCGTGGAGTTGATTATGGACCACAGTTATCAGTTATCTGCAAACTTGTTCAGCCATACTCCTCCCATGCTTGCCTGTACCTCTGAGCAGTATCTACTGAACAGGTGGGGTCTCAGGACTAATACCTGTGGGATGCCATTTGTGACTGGTTTAGAGTTGGACATGGCACCCGCAACTCTGAACATGTGTGTTTGATCTGTGAGCCAGTTGGACACCCATCCTGTGACATAGCTGTTAATGTTCAAGCTGATAAGCTTGTCCATGATGCCAGAGTGGGGAATGGTGTTGAAAGGCCTTAGTGAGGTCCAGGTGGGCTGTGTGAACTACATTCACCTCCATCTATGTCCTTGGTAAATGTTTCAAATGTCAGCTAGGTTTAGGAGTCAGGATCTACCTTTAATAATGCCAAGTTGGGTAGAGCCCAGTGTCTGGAGGTCCCCAATGTCTCTGTTTGTGGGTTCCATGATTATTTGCTCCATAACTTTGCAGACCAGGCTGAGTAGGCCTATAGGGCAATGGTTTCCTGGTTCTGTTGTGGCACCCCCTTTGTGGAGCTGGATGACTGTTGCTGTATGCCATTCTCTGGGTACATAGCCTGTGGTAAGGTTGAGTCTGGACAGTGAATGTAGGTGAGGGTGTAGTTCCTTTTGGGGCTGGTGTAAGTCACAGCCTGGGACAACATCAAGTCCCATTGATGCTTTGTTCTTAGCTTTGGAGAGGGCTATTTTGACCTGCATGTCCATGAAGTCTGGTGCTCTGCATTCTTCTGGGATGGACACAGGCCCTTTTGGGGGTGATGGGGGGGTTGCACTGAACTTGTCCCCCAGGATGTGGGCAATGTAAGTTGGTTCAGTGTATCTTTTTTCCATTTTGCAGTAGCTGACAGCATATTTGAGAGTTGCCACCTAAATGTTTGGTATAGCTAACGAAGGCTTTGTGGTTGTTATTCTTACATTCCTTGGCAATTTGTCTTTAGAAACTGGCCTTGGATTGTTTTATGAGCGATCATTGTTTCTTCCTAATGATGATCAGTGATGCTCTTCCTTTTGTGAAGTTTGCTTTATCATGTGTTCGTTCCCTCCTTCTGTTGTCTAGCTTATTTATGTGCGATGACCAGCAGATTGGTTTCCCATTTTTGGAGGAGTGCATGTTGGTTTTATTTGGCATGTCTCAATCCATGCATCCCTGTAGATGCTCATAGAATGCACTTGTAAATGATTCTGCAGATTGTATAGCATTATCCTATAGCAAGGGTGCTTTTGAACTTTCCACTTTGGTCTTGAGAAGAGTGCTGTTTGCTTTAGAAACTTTCTTCACAGTGGTTTCCTTGACTGTGGGGGGGCGTGATGTGGATGTCCAGTGTGATTACTTTATGATCTGATATTACCAGCGAGGGGTTTATCTCTGTTGTGGAACACTGGTACCCCATGTTGGTGATGATCAGGTCCAGTATGTTGTCACCTCTAGTGGGCGTGATGACCAGCTGTTCCAGAGTGTTTGAGTTTTTAAACTCTAGGAAGCATTGGGCAAAGGACGTTGTACACGAGTGATTCTCCAAGTCAGTGTTTTGGTAGTTGTAATCTCCTCATATAATGGTGTTTGTAGGACCTTTATATTTTCCACTGTTTTCAGGAATACTGAGTGAGGTTCCTGAGACAAGGTAGGTGATCTGTAGCAGGCTACAATCTGATAAGCAGCTTTGCCCAATGTTAGTTGCACTTGCATGGTCTCCAAGGCCTCATGCTGTGCCACTAACCTGAAGGTGTAGGTATCCATAAGGTAAATGGATACACCACTTCCTTTTGTATTTCACTGTGGGTTTTGGGGCCGAAGATCAGAGGAATTGTGAGTGTTTTATGTGGAGCATGTCCAACAGATCTGTGTTTGACATAGCTCTGTATGTTAGGCAGAGATCACCTCTGAGTAGGCGATATGCGAGAGAGTACAGCTCGAGCATTTTGAGACGGTCTGTGTATGGCATGTATTTCAGGCCACTAATGCTATTTGTGAGGTGTTTCTGCAGGCTTTCCAGTTGTTGTAGATGTCTTGTGAGGTACATAGCAAAAGGGGCATTGTACTCTATTATGAATCTAGTGAGTGATGAGTAGAGGGGAACAATGTCCTCATCTATTCTGCATGATACACCTTTTGTGATGAGGTGTGCCACGTAGAAAGATTTCCTGACTACTGCGGGGATGTAATTATCACAGGTGTGTCCACTGTCCACCTGTGACCCAATGTCTCTTATTACACTTTCAGTGTTAAGTATACTACCGCCTATGTCATAGTTCATGGCTACAGAGTTTTTACCAAAGGGGATAACAATGCACATTTTGGCACTGAGCTTGAGGCCATGGTTTTGGCACCAGGCATCTGTCTCAGTGAGGCCCTTTTGTAGGATGTCTACATCTTCAGTAGTTTTGATTATGGCTCCTAGTTTGCAGTCATCTGGAAACTTCATTAGCCACAGACCTTCCATGTTAAAGTTTACTTCAGGGGAAGTAGATACCAGACAGGACAGGACCCAGGACTGAACCCTGTGGTACTTCACTTGTCTCTGGTCCAAAGTCGTACTTGGTGTCTGCTACTTTCACAGTGTGTGTTCTATCAGTTAGCCAGTTGGCAACCCATCTTGTGACATAGCGATTTATACCTAGTTTAGTGGGTTTATCTATAATTCCAGAGTGGGGGATGGTGTTGAAAGCTGTGGCAAGATCTACATAGGCTGTGTGAACCACCTTACCCTTGTCTACGGTTCTAGTGACTGCTTCAATGACGTCTATCAGGTTTAGGAGACATGATCTGCATTTACAAACCCAACATGGTTGTGGTCCAGAGTTTGGAGATTACCAATGTCTTTTTTTATGTTATATGATGATACATTCCATGGCCTTGCAGAGCAGGCTCATCAGGCTAATGGGGCGCTAGTTCCTGGGGTCCATGGTGACTCCCCCCTTGTGTAGTGGGATAACCGTCACTGTGCGCCATTCAGCAGGCACAAAGCCTGAGGTGAGGCTATGACTTAACATGGTACGTAGGTGTGGTGCCTGTTCGTTTTGTAGTTTGTGTAGAACACAGCCTGGGATGTTATCTGGTCCCATGGATGCTGTGTTCCTGGCTTTGGAGAGTGTGTTTTACCTGTGCAGCCATGATGACAGCAACTTTGCAGTCTTCTGTTATAGAGATGTGCTCTTTCATGGGTGAGAGGGGGGTAAAGTTAGCACTGATCCTAGCTGCCAGGATGTTGGCAATATCAGTTGGGTCTGTATATTCAGTGCCATTGTGCTGTAACTCAGAGCAAATCTGAGTGTTGCCATTGAGATTCTTGACATAGCTATAGAATGCTTTGTGGTTGTCTTTATGATCAGTGACGATTTTGTTTTCAGAACCAGCTTTGGAGGATTTCATCATGGATCACAGCTTCTTACTTATGTTGACCATAGAGCTCCTCCCCTCATGGGATTATACCCTCTTTTGCAACAGTATTTTCCTTTTGTTGTGCAGTTTGTTTATGGCAGGAGAACACCAGATTGGCTTGCTTTTCTTGGAGGATAGCGTCTTGGTTCTGTTTGGGATAGCACGATGCATGCAGTCATGTAAGTGCTTATAAAGTGCAATTGTGAAGGATTCAGTAGTTGTAACTGTATTGTTAATCTGCATGGGTGTCCTGCAGTTCAGCACTTCTGTCTTAAGAAGCATGAAGTTGTCTTTCGAGACATTTATTAACATGGTTTCCTTAATGGGGGTGTGGGTCCAGGATGTGGATATGTAGGGTAATTAGCTTATGGTCAGATGGGACCAATGAGGTGCTGACGTCAGGTGTGGAACACCGGTCACGCAGGACAAACCAAACCCTGTAACCAACACAAATAACCACAAAGTGAGCTAAATGCTACTCATTGTCAGAAGTCTCAGCCTCAAGATGCACACATTTGAGGCACTTCTCATTATGGAGAATATTGATATCTGTGCAGAATCAGTAACCTAGTTCAAGGCTCCAGACAGCACACCAGCACTACCAGGATACTACTCATTCCATACCTTCCAGCATCAGAACCTGAATCATAGCACATAGGGTGAAGATGTATCCATATTCATCAGGGATACCTACACCTCTCTCTACATGCTCTCTACAGGATATGTGCCCATAGAATGTTGCACAGCAACATTCTACACACTCCACAGGTGTGGGGCCACAAAAATCCCTTGGCATTCATGCTCTATGAGCCTGACGAGTGTGTTCTGCAAGGCAATGGAGACAATCATAATGGAAGTCAACAATACAGAGATTGGTAACCTTCACACGGTTGAGCACACCCAGTTTGGCTTTTTCAAATGCAGACCATGCCTCTTGAACTGGGAGGATTTGTTTGACAGTTACCCAGGCTACAGGTGATTGAAATGAGCTCCACACAGCCTACCTATACCTCGCTAAGGCCTTTGACACCATTCCCCAGTCAGGTATCATAGATGAACCCACCAACCTGGCCATGAATCCATACATCACAAAATGGATTGCAAACTGGCTCTCAGATAGATCCCACACATTACGAGTTGCTGGCTACATGTCAGACTCTACACCAGTAATGACTGTTGTCCCCCAGGGTTCAGTCCTGATGTCCCTCCTGTTTGGTATAGACTTCTCAAATGTACATGCCAACACAGGAGAGTTGTGCTTGACTAAGTTTGCTGGGAACTGTAAAGTGTTTGCCATAATAGATTCCCCGGAAGACAAACATATTCTCCAGAAGGGACTCTATGAGACAGATGTGTGGTGTCAGGATCATGGCCTCAAGCTCACTGTGGAGGAATGCATAGTGATCCTCTTTGTTGAAAACAAAATACCCACAATCTACAACATGGGTGTTACCCCCTTGAAAATGACAAGGTGATAAGGGATCTGGGGATACATGTACATAGTCATCTTTCCTTTGACAACCATGTTGCCAAAGTGATTGGGAGATCCTATGTGGCCCACCTAGTCAACAAAGGGTTTGCATCAGGATCCAAAGAGGTAGTGTTGGCACTCTACTCTTACATCATCAGACCCATCATTGAGTACAGTGCACCATTATGGATGTACTCGACTTAGCATATCCAGCAGCAGTAGAGACCACATATGTACCTCACCAAGAGGATTACTGGCCTCGAACAGTTGTGTTATGCAACACAACTGGTAAAACTAAATCTGTTCTTCGTTGCGTACTGCCTACTCAGAGGCACACTCTGCCTAACATACAGAGCCATGTCCAACACATAACTGTTGAACATGCTCCATCTACACATAACAACATTGAGTCACCCTACACATTACAGGGATATGAACCTCATCAGAACGATGAATACAACATGCTGGTGGGATAGAGTACCATCCCAGACACTTGCCTTACTGTGAAACAGAGTCCCAATGTACATCAGACAGAGCTCCTCGCTGACACTCTTCAATAGGAACCTTGATGAGTAGATGGGAAACAGACAATTCATGCCAGGAATCACATCAGCAGCCCCACTAGAAAGGGGCTTAGGGTACTAACTATTAGAACTAGGCCTTAGGAGACTACCCAATGGTGTGGTGAAAGCTGCACAACTTGCGTAGGCTGATATATGCCTTCGTGGAGATAGTCTACTACATACCTATGAACCTATGTGACACGTACATGTCTACAGATAGTAGATGTGTACTTCATTGTACAATCATGTTGTACAGCAGGCACATGGACCAAATACACTGCAATGCTTACAGATACTGGTGGCTATGTACAGTGGGAGAGATGTGCACCTCATGTCTTTCGTGCCATTGGGATGTGTGCTGGGTGGGACAGTCCTGGATGGCTCCCTGTCATGGTCACCCTCTTACACACATCTCTGCCCATCCATCTTTGGCTTATTATACTGTATTTCCCCTACATATATATAGAGGTACATAGGTAGGTAATAGACTATCTGCTTGAAGGCATATATTAATAAACTGTTAAAAAGCGAACTGAAACGCAATAAGAGATGGCTTTAAAATAAAAACAGTATTTATTGAATCCAAATAAAGTAAGCGCTTTCGGCAAAATCAAATATTCTGCCTTCTTCAGACAAACAGCAAAATGATAAATTGCACAGAGTTTTATATAAAAACATTTGTTACAAACCAATCAGAAGCAAGTGCATTATCTAATTATCGTACTGGAGCCCACCTTATGCCAGGTATCAACGACACCCTTCAATTAAATGTGTCCTTAAGTGGCTCTCCTACAACAGGTAATTTAGTTATATCATTAGTTTACCACTTTAATATAATGTTTCTAATATTTATATTTTAATGAATGGTCATAAATATATGAATTATATGAATATATGAATTTCCATGCTTTGCATACAGTAAATGAATACATTTCCAGAAATTTAAAGCATGAACATATTATTTTATTTTTTATATTCAAGCATTCACATTATTTGATGTTGAAAATGTGTGTAACGCCAATGGTTTAATATTTTGGGGTATATTTATAACATCCCCATATAAACATTTTTCCTGGCGCTATATTTAGTCTTATTGTCAATAATTCCCATAGCTCTTCAAGAATTTCAATTTTATGTTCTTCTTTTTCTGTAATATAAAAATATCTAAGCAGTTTCAAGGAGCTTGGGTTACTTGTCCAATCCTGTATGTGCTTTACAACGGAATAACACGCTTTATTACGCGTATATACTCAGGAGGTTTGCCCCGGTATATTGGTTTACTATACTGTTAAGTAACTTCCCATAATGGAAATGTTTTGAGTAATAAATTTTCTATGCTTTTTGTGAGCATAAATGCTCACTATATTAATTATATATAGAATTAATTTTTAGTACACAGTGTATATGTCTACACTTTATTTATAAGTATGTTGTATGGTATTTTTATGTATAATTTTAAATGTAGTATTCTAAAATGAGCTACCTGGTTACATTTGGCATTCACTATTTCTTTTTTAAGGTTGCCTTGGAAATGAGTAATTAGATAATGCACTTGCTTCTGATTGGTTTGTAACAAATGTTTTTATATAAAACTCTGTGCAATTTATCATTTTGCTGTTTGTCTGAAGAAGGCAGAATATTTGATTTTGCCGAAAGCGCTTACTTTATTTGGATTCAATAAATACTGTTTTTATTTTAAAGCCATCTCTTATTGCGTTTCAGTTCGCTTTTTAACAGTTTATTCATGTTTGCGTTTCTTTGTTGGCCTGAAGGCATATATTAGTATGGCCAGAGTGTGCAGCTATCACCACCCATGGAGTTAGTTAGGGTGCATAGTCAGATTCATCACAAGTGTGTTGTGGTACTCTCTGACGGATCTGATGACTGTTGAGTAGAGGGAACCTCCTTTGACCTACATGCAAAGACTTTGGCAGTTTGTGGGAACACATAGCATGATTTTCTAACCACTTTGTGAATATGTTTCTGGAAGTGGAGATGACTATCCACATGTGTCCATAGATCCCTTATTATCACCTACATATTTAGGGTGTTGGCACCTATGTGGTAATTGTATGATTGTAGCCCGAGGCCATGAATTTTACACCACATATGTCTGACTGAGACCCTTTTTAAGGATGTCTCTGTTGTCCCAAACATTGATTATGACAACTTTTTTGCAGTTATCCACAAACTTTGCTAAACATAGCCCTCATGTGTTTGACTGTATTTCTGAAAAGTATACACCGGACAGGAGGGGTCCCAGGACTGAGCCATGGGGGACAGCAGTTGTTACCAGCTTGAACAGGAGACCACAATTGTTACCTTGTGGGATCTATCTGTGCCCCAGCTGGCAATCCATGAGATTACACATATATGTATGCATTGTTTGTTGATTTTGTGGATACGACATGTGTCTGGGATGTTGGAAAAGGGCTTTTCAAGGTCTATGTGGGACGTGTGTAGCTCATTTCATTGATGTATGTCCTGGGTGGCAGCCTTGAAAACAGTCTATCGGGTTTGGGAACCATGATCTGCCCCTGACCAAACCAAAATTGGTAGGGTTGGGTGTTTGTAGGCTCACAATAGCTCTGTTTATGAGTTCCATCATGATGGACTCCATGGCCTTGCAGATCAGGCTTAATAGGCTTATAAGACAATAGTTCCTATGGTCTGTTGTGCAACAACACTTGTGGAGTGTGCCAAATTTTGCTGTAACGCATTCAACAGTTTCATATCCTGTACAGAGGGTGAGTCTCAACAGACTGTTCAGATGCAGGGTCTGTTTGTTTTGGAGTTCACATATGACACAGCTAGGGAAACCATGTCATCCCATAGACGCTGTGTTTTTAGGTTTGGAAAGTGCTGTTTAACCATTGTATATGTGATTTCTGGGTTTTCACAATCTCCAGGTATGGTAATGGGCCCTTTTGTCAGTGAGAGGGTGGTATATATGTATGAACCTGTCTGACAAGATGGTGGCAGTGTCAGTCATAAACATGTATTCCTTTACAGTTTGCACTGACTCAGAACATATATGTGTTTACATTGATATATATGACATTGCGAAAGAAAGCTTCATGGTTCTCTATGGACTCTTTGACAATATTTTTGCCAGAACATGGATTGGATAATGCTAGGAGTGCTCATTGTTTATTGATGATACTGATCGGAGATTTATTGATCTTCTTTGAATTTCCACTTTCTTTGAACAACTTAAGTGCTTGTAGTACATAGTTTGATTATGACAGGAGTCCAATATATTATGTGGGTCTGTTTTCATATAACTGTGTACGCAAGGCAGGATTGGTGAATAGTGACAAGTTTCTGGGGTATGAACTGCAACTGCCAGATATGTATGGCCCACTGCTGTACTCAGACATGGCCTAAGTGTGTGAGCATGCCCAGTATGACCTTTCAGTATGTTGTTGACTGACATTTGCTTCGTTTATTTAAGTGTGTGAGCATGCCCAGTATGACCTTTCAGTATGTTGCTGAGTGAAATTTGCTATATTTGTTGAAGTGTGTGAGCATGCCCAGTATGGACATATATACTATATGTGTGTGAAAAATCAAGTTGTTTTTTACTTCAGGGCTCACCTTTGTGTTGTACATCAACAGGAAGCATGCTGTGCCTGCAGGGCTTCCATGAGTCGCTTTGCATAGACTTATCAACATTTCTACATACAGGGGTGACGGACAGCTATTATTTGTACATTTCTACCCAGGGGCACACCTGATTGTTATTGTGGGTGTACATAGGATAAGAGGTTCACCTGACACTTATACACATTTGCTAGGCCTGCACTGCTATGTCAGGTACTCCATTTCAGTCTGTACTGTTGCCTATCATACTGGCCTGAGGCATACTACTGTACTACAGAACTTAGCTTCCCATTTCACGTATCTTAGTTTGTGACTTCATAGCCTACCCAACCCACATCACACTGCCCGGCCTGCTGTTATCTGTCTGCATAGGCCTGGGGAGAAGTTCAAAGGGCATGATACAGCATTTGTTTGTGTTAGTCTACAATTGCCCTGCTGTGTCTGTGCCAGTGAAATGCTGTCATGGCTTAGTGGTTCAGTACTGTGACTATAGTGCACAGTATCCTGGGATCGAGCCCTGTCACTGCTTTTTATTTTCCTGCTGGGCAGACCTGACTGGTTAAGGAACAGTAAAGCAGGTGTGAGTGTGTTTACCCGGCTTTGCTCCACTTTGCCCAACATTGCCCAACATTGCGCTAGTTAGCGCGATGTGCAGCTCCACGCAATTGTGCTTAAATATGCTAAATAGTGGTAAAATGTGCTCAACACTGCTTTATATTGCTCAAAATAGGGCAATCATGCCTCAGGTGGTGCTGCAGGGCTGCTTATGTCGGATGCACATGGTACACTCCCTATACATGTTTGATAACAGGTAGTGTCAAGTTAGGCATCCCTTTTATTGTATGTGCGAGTCAGAGAGAGGTGTCATTTCCAGGGTTCCTACTGAGTCAGTGTATGTGCTATGTGTTGCCTGTTTGCCAAGGCCAGGGCATACTGGGCACACCTCCTTCTGCCTACTGGGGCAGGCTCAGGTTGTTCCTCCTCTGAGTCATGCTGTGCCTGTGCAGGCCTTGTCAATCGTGGGGGGCTGTTTGGCCCTGCCCCATGCTGTTCCTGCTGCAGCTGTTTTCGCAGGATCATATTGTGTAGCATGGCACATACCATGACAATTTGGGTACATGTAGTTGGTGAGTACTGCAAGGCTCCACCAGATGTGTCCAGGAACCGGAACCATGACTTGAGCATCCCAAACACACGCTCAATAATGTTTCTTGTTTGTGTGTGTGCCTCATTATGGAGTTCTTGTTTGGGTGTGTGTGCATTTCTGATGGGTGTCATCAGCCACGGCTCCAGTGCGTATCCAGCATCCCCCACTAGGTGACCGTCAGGGATGTCCCCTTTGGCAAATGTCTGGTACAGCTGCGTCAGATGCCAGATATGGGAGTCATGGTAGCTTCCAGGGCAGCCAGCCCACACATTCAGCATGATGCCCTGGACATTGCACATGACCTGGCAGTTGATGGAGTGGAAGCCCTTGTGGTTGATGTAGGCCCTACCCCGCTCACCGGCTGGTGCTTTAATGTCTATGTGTGTGCAGTCAATTGCACCCACTACCTCAGTGTATTCCGCTATTTGCTGGAAGAGACGCATATTGCTGGCCAATACCTCATGGGAATTGGGGAAATATACATGATCACCAACACATGCTGCCATGGCATTCCAGAACTGGTGCAGTACCCTGGATACTGATGCCTGTGAAATCCCCATCATATCACCAGTTGGTCTCTGGAAGGTACCTGTTGCTAGTATTCTTAGGCCAACACATACCTTGGTTTCCACTGGGATGGGTTACCCTCTGTTGGTTCTGTGTGTGAGGCGTGGCCTGCACAGCTCAACAATTTGCTGCAGGAGCTCTCTGTCCACTCTATAGCGCTCCACTATCTCCAGCTCATGTAGCCCCTGGTAGGTTATCCTGGGTCTGTACACTCTTCTCCGTCTCCTCACTGTGGGTTGCTCAGCAACATTCGCAATGGCACCACCCTCAGCATTTTGCACATGTTGCCTTATAATAGCAATGGCAGCCCCTAACATTTTTTTTTCTCAGTTAAGCTTTTTAAGTTTTCACTTCTCTTTGTATACTGCAGTGTTGCATTGTTTCTGAGTAAAACATGGGGGAACGTTGTTTGCAGAGTTTTAAGTGCTGTGCTGGGCTGGGTTAGTGTACTGCCTGTGTAATTGGCTGATTCTGATTGATTTCACCTGGCAGCTCTGCTAGTTCTCCTTGGTTAACTTCATACTACTGCTTTTCCTTCCTTTTCCCTTTCTGTTTCCACAGGGGACAGTGCCACGCAAACATGCTCACACAAGCACACACGCGCGCACACAGCCTTACACAAGCTTACACAGGCTTAGGCGGGTGCACATCCATGCACAGAGGCTTACACAGCCTTACACAGGCTTACATGGGCACACACACGCGCACACAGGCTTACACGCATTTACAGGCATGCACACACACGCACACAGTGTAAGCATCTTTGCAAGAAACTTTGGTTGTAGCCACAGCGTACGCCTTCTGTTTCTGGGTTTCAGTTCAGACAACTGTAGACACGCCTCTTCCAGTCCTGAGTAACTTACAGCGAACACATGCCACTCTGCTCCAATAAGCTTACAGTCTTTGATACATACCCCCCTCATGATGTCACCTATCTTCTACTCTGTTACTCCCCTAATCCTACTCTTACACTCTAGGGACATGGTTCACATGGCAGGGAAAATTGGGATTCACTATCCTTATACTCATTTGCATAGGATTGCCTACTAATGCTTGGTTACACCTCTCACACTGAGCTTCCCCCCTTAACAACCACTACTCAGTAGCCACGTTGTCTTCAACCTGCCATTCACCTGCATGGCAGATGGATATTTTTAATAAAATGCCTATTTTTGGCTTTTATTTATTTATTTGTTCTGGTTTTTAGAGCATCACAAGTTTGCGTGGCTCTACGCTACGCTTAAACATTGGAGATCGGGGGTAAAAAAAAATGATTTTTTATTATTTTGCAACACGTATAAATGCCAATGGCCTTATATTTGGCCATTGGCATGCTTTCTCAACTGGATGAATCTTTTATTTGGAGCTCTCATTGCTCTGTTTTGCTATTTTCAGAATGGTACTCAGTTACCAACGGAGTACATTTCTGCAAATAACACTACTCTTACTCGGACAGGTTAGTGTTTCCTGGATCGCAAATTTACTTCATTTGCATAGCTTTCAGCAGCAAATGAGGTAATTTGCATAACATAACACTGTCCGTGCAAGAGTAGCTTTAGAAGCTCTCTTGCACTCCCCTACTGGCTATCGCTGAATCGCTCGGCAGACATATTGCCTGTCTGCAGTCTTACACTGTTCTTACACTCCATGAAAGCCTTCATAACTCCGGCCCCTTGTATGCATTAAAGAGCAGTCATGATTGGCTAATCACACCTGCAACACTTTCTCCCCAGAGCAGTAGCCCCCTTCTCCCTGCCCTAACTGCAGTATTGTGTAAAGCCAGAGAACAAGAAGCCAACAATGGGTACTGGTTATGTAGTGGGCAGCAACTAGAAAACCTTGTCCACTTGCTAGTATATGATTTTCCAGTCATAGGCTTTCTTGCCTCCATTAGTATCTGCTGCATGCCCTCAGTAAACAGTTGCAGGAAATTAAAACCCCATCATCCAGGCAGTCAGTCAAAATTGATTGGGGTCGTGGTGTAGCCAACATCCCTGATCTTGTGTGAGTAGATCCATTCTGTGAGGAAGCTTGTGGTTATTGCCCCTGGCCATTTCCAAAACAAGGGAGGACCACTGTTGCGTAGGCCAGAAGGGAGTCACCACAATGATCTTGGAGGATTCCTTCTGATTCCTTCTGAATCTTTTGAATTACCCTGTACATAAGTGGAAAGGGTGGAAAACCAAACAGAAACATTCTTGTTCATGGAAAAGAAAAGGCATGTCTCTCTTCCAGACCTTCTTACGTGGTCTACTTGAGCAGAATCTTGCCAGTGGACTGTTCAGAGAAGAGACAAGTAAGTCTACTTGAGGAACTCCCCAAAGATGGACCAAATATTGGAATACATCCTGATCTAGTTTCCATTCATGAGGGTCTGCCCTTGTCCTACTCAGCTTGTTTGCTCCAGAGTTTTGCTCTGATAGAATGTAATATGTATGTAGAATGAAACTGTGCTGTGCAGCTATATCCCAAAGCTAACATGGTTAGTCTGCAAAGGGGTATGACCTTATTCTCCTTTGCTTGTTGATGTACCACATGACTGGTACTATCTGTAACAACTTGAAGAGGACTTAGAGATGAAAATTGATCGAGTCCGAATGTCATGATCAGGGAAGCGTCTCTTTTGCATTTATGTGCTTGTATCTGACCTTCATGTCCCACACACCTTGCACTTTTATCCTTCTGGAAAATTATCCCCAAGCAAACTCTGAGACATCTGTAGTGACTGACTGAATTGGAATAGAGAGGGAGAAGGGGAGACCTAAATTTAGGGATATTTGCTGTCCTCACCAAGTGATTTCTCTTCTGACAAATCCAAGCACTGTGATTTGAAAAGACAAAGGATGTCAGTGCTGGGTCCAAAGACATTTCAGATAGCATTGTACGTTTCTCATGTGGAGTCTTGCCGTGGGGGTCATGAGAATCACAGATGCCATGAGACCCAAAATCCTCAGGTATTCCCTTGAAGTGAAGTCTGAATGAAAAAAGTTAGTAATATATCAGGATATGTATCTGTTTCTTGTGAAATAAAAATCTATTTGAACTGAGGTGTCAAACTAACACCCCAGGAATACAATCCTGTGTGATGGAGTAAAAAAAAAAAAAACTTTGAATGTTCTGTTGGAACCATAGCTTGTGTAAGAGATCATTTACCCAAGTGAGAGATTCCTGACCCTTTGAAAAAAAGACTCTGCAAAGATAAGCAAGTCATCTATATATGGAAAAACGTGGTTACCCTGTGGTTTGCAGTGTGCTGTAACTGGAGGTAGATGAACACTCTTGGTGCAATGGATAGTCCGAAGTATAAGGCAGAGAACTGATAAAGTGATCCAGGCACACAAAATCTTAAGAAACACATGCAGTCTAGATGAATAGGGGTATGATGATAAGCATCTTTTAAATTTAGTGTTACCAGGAAACTTGAATGAGGAAGAAGAGGTAATAGATTGTGATGTGACATCATTATGAACTTGGGTACTATCACAAGCAAGTTTATGAAAGAAGTTGAAATGGTCTCCACGTATTTTCTTTTTTTATTTCTTTGGCACTAATACATCCTTGAATAAAAACCTTTCTCAACCTGGAAATCATCATCACATGCTGAACCGGAAAGTGATAGACAAGTGGCAATAAAAGAGTCTGGTCTGATGGATGAGGAATTCCTTCCTGGAAAGGAGGAATTTCCTCCTACTGCAGTCTGAAGCTATTTGTCACCAAAGAGAAAAGTAGAGACTCAGACTTTCAAGAAAGGAAAAGAGGCTGCCAGGGTGGGGTCAGGGGTGACAAGATCCATTAAATAGTTATTCCAAATTGTTGGACTGACCCCCGGCAAAACTCTACATAAGAAAGACAGAATGATATCTCTATTGTTTTTGGAACCCCCTTGCCATTTCTTCTTAAATTTCTGTTTGAGACTGTTTTATTTATTAATTTGCCAAAAAATTAGATGAGGGGTTAGAGAATCGCTTAGAAAATTTGGAAAAGGAGGGCTGAAAAATCATAGTGATTCCCTGTATCAACTTACCCTTTATCTCACTTTTTAGTCACTTCTGCAGTAGAGGAACCAAAAAAAATCTCATTTTAACATCATCCAGGAGGTTTTGAGAATGCAGATGGGCAAGCCTCCTCGAAACAGTACTAGTGGACATAGCCCTGGAAGAAGTAACAACCAAGTCATACACACACTGTTAACAATGAGTACTGACTTGTACAATGGCGGAAACTAAATTATTAGAAGCAGATTTTTCCTCAGAAGATGAGACTGCAGACAAAACATTCTTCATGCATTCACAATTAGTCAGAATAAATTTTAACATACAAGCCTGCCAATTCAAAATTCTAAGAATCAAAGTTGAAGAAGCATAGATTTTTCCTATACTTATCAATAATCTTCCTCATCCTTATCAGAAAGAATTGGATTAGAATTAACTAAATGTTTACCAGAAGTAGGATTAACTAAAGCTATAGCTGCTGGGTCAGGTTTGGGAAGACTAAGGAACATTATGTATTCCATCTGTCTTTTTAGGGGCAGCAGGCTGACTATCAAAAACTTTACAGGTAGTAACAGACACATCCTTCAAAGCTGATAGAACTGAAGGAATTGGTGAAGGTTCTGCAAATTCCTTTAGTGACAGCTCATAATATTTTCTGAGGAGTTGATAAACCTCAGTGTTTTAGTACTGAAAAAAAACTGGCACATTCTGAATATAAATGGGAAAACCCCACGGGGAGAATCAGAAACTGAGCTTTCCACTCAGTCTGTATCAAAAACCTGAGGAGAAAACATTGTATCTGTCCGTTCATCTTCCGGTACTGATTCAGAATCTTGAATCTCTTCTGAAAAAGAGGTATCACCTTTTTTTTTTTACCAGAATCCACCTTATATGAAGGATCAAGAGACTGAATTAAACCCTGAAACTGACTCAGTAAACTAGTCCTCTATAAGGAAATTTGGGGAGGAGTAGATGCATATTAAGTTTTCTAGGGGGGGGGTTTGACAGGAAATATGAGGTCAACAGTGTTATTAATGGCAGCAACAGCTCCTCAGGGATGTGCACAATATTCTGTCAAAACAGGAGAGTATCCCTTGTTCCCTCTCCCAGGACTAAGAAGAGTGTCTATCCCATGCCCAGTGATGGGAGGCCAACAGCTGCAGAGGATGTGGCTAACCCCTGGGCCATAGTGGCTGTAGGTGCTACAATAGAGGAATATGGGATAAAAGGTGAGTGGTCTGAGGAACAAACAATGGCCACTGCAATGTCACTCACATGGGGCTGAGGCAAATTGCTAGTCTACTTTGTTGACAAAGGCTGTTTGCTTAACTTTTTCTTTTTGTGGCTGGAAGAAGGGCTGACCATGGAACTGGTAGTTCTATCCATGGTCAAACTGAAGATGGTGCCTCCTTCCCTGGAGAAAACAAGCAGCAAAAGTTGGTAAAAATTAAAAGTCCTTAAAAGTCACTTTAAAACATGTTGCCAGCTCCAAAAGTAAAACAAAAACAATTTCTCTACAGAAAAAAAATGGGTTTCAGTTACTTTAAACAACTTTTAATCTGACAGGAAAAATTGTGCTCCTGTTTAAAAGTATAGTACATTTTCATGACAGTCCATTAAAACACAAAGTCATAGCTTAAAAATAACTTTCCTAAACATGAAAGTATAATAAAACAAACAAATTTAAAAGTGGAAGATCTTCTCTAAAGGGAACTTATCTGCCCACCAAAGGAACAGCACAACATGACCATCAATCCCTAGAAGCCTGCAGCGGAGTGCTCTCTTCAGTGGCAAGAAAGCTCTGAATGGTTTTTCAGTCAAACCATTCTTTTTAGTCAGCTCAGCTTGAGCTGACTGATGGATTGGGTGTATGAAAGGTATCCTGAAGCTTTAGAAGTTGGCTGGCTGTTATACCTTATGCAGTATATAACCCATATAGCTGAGGCTACTGCAGCAGTGATCAGTATTATGAACCTATGTATCAGTGTAAAAGAAATGCAAAAAGAAAAATGTATGGTATCCCTCAAAGTCTCAGGAAAACCCAGTATGCGACCTATACTGGGTCAAAAACAAATGAAGAAGAAACTTGGCAGTGTGGAGGGTGTGAAGTTTACTCCTTGAATTATGTTATTTACCTAGTTCACCAATGAAACCGCGGTGGTGCAGCGGTAGCATTGTTGCCTCACAGCAAGAGGTTCTCCCATTCGATTCTCAGCTGGAGCATCTCCTGTGTGGAGTCTGCATGTCCTCCCTGCATTCAAGTGGCATTTGAAAGACATGCGTAGAATGGGCGTGCCTTCGCTGAAGGTTGGTCGTCGAGCTGGCACCTCGGCACCCGTAAAAAATCTACTGCCAATCATTAGCAGACCGGTGTTCTGCTGTGGCGACCCCTAACCAGGAAAAGCCGAAAGAAGAACAACAACCTAGTTCACTAATAAAAATTGAACTGTAAAATATGTACTACAAAATAATAAAACAGAAAATAGTAGGTAATCCACAGCTGAGTTAAAAAATGGAATATCCTTTGTTGAAACACACAAACAAGTGATTCTAGTTGACTATAATGAAAAGCATCAAAAACATTCATTATTTATTTATAATTGGGTTATTTGGAGCAAGTGAGTGGTTACAGAGGGTGGTTCTGTTAAGAGCAATAAAAGCATTAAACTCATTCCTTTAAAGGAGAACCACACCCACAGACTGAAAAAACGTGTATTTCATCAAGTTTTGATATTTCCTATATTTTAACAGCACTCTGGGACCATTTACAGTTTTTTTTTTTAATTTTTATATGTAATTTTATACTCTTACCACATGGTGTCTAGCATATTGAAGTGGTTTCTAAGCATTACTAAGCCTCCTGCTATCCCACAATGCGGTGTTTGTCTCAAAACCATGACATCATACAAGCGTCCCTGTTCCCCAGTTGCTGTCACAGTATTCACTTAGCATGCATCCACTATGTTGCTTCAATCACAAACTTTTAACAAAACAATGGTTGCTTTTCAGTGGCTAATTATACCACAAGCAGCTGAAATGCCAAAGAACAGACTTTTAAAGTATTTTTTTTACTGCAGCTTCTTGTTAGACTTGCTGATTTTTAAGTCTTTTGTTATCCTTGACTTGTAGTTCTTCTGTTCATCTCCCCTCCCCCTTCACACCACCTCCCTAGCTGTCAGACAGCTGCAGATAATTTGAGCTGCTTACTGCTGTGATTGACATTTCACAGCAGGAGTCTTAAGTCCTTGAGTCTTGAGCCTGCTTACCTCTTCCAGTCTTATCTGACAGTGGGACATTTTTTTAGCTGCACCACAGGCTGTCATGAAATTGCCATCCATGCTCAATACCACTTCAGGAGGCACTGTTTTGCAAGCCTTTTGATTCCCCCATTCTCAGGCCTTCCTGTTGACTGAAGGTATCCGACATTTTGACTGCTGTGGTGTAAAAAAAAAAAAAAAGGGACAGTTCTAGGGCATTACACTTTTGCATTAATCTGTACTGGAGTGACCCCTGGGCCTAACTTCATGGAATACACAACTGGAAGTTTTCCTAACTTCAGGAGCGGCCTTAGGTCAACTGGTGCCCTAGGCAAAAGGGCTCCACTGTGCCCACCCCCACGACACCAGCTGGTGTCCCCATTCTGGTCTACCTACACCAGATAAATACTGGAAAAGTGCCCCTGCTACAGTGGCACCCTAGGCGGCCGTCTAGTTGGCCTATGCCTAAGGTCGGCTATGCCTAACTTGTCATTGAAAACATCAGCATACTCTGAGAAAATGGATTTGGAGAAATTAGAACTCAGAAATGCATTTACATGATGAACTTCTTTAGCAAAAGAAAGCAGATTCATTCTCAAACTGTCTTTGAGACCCAATAAAGATTGCAGTGGTCTTTGGACTACATAGAATAACAAGTTGTAACAGTTCTTAGCCAAATAACATGAAAGCATCACTGAACCTTCGGTTTGAATTTCTTCACATCCATAAGTAATGTCTCACACTACTGGCTACATTGAGTTGCTCATTAGTTCTCACTCTGTCGAATGTGTCTACAGATATAACATTACACTTTGAACCAGTATCCACTTTGAGCTCTGTGGATTTTCCATTAATCTGGACAGTACAAAATACTTCACTTCTTGTTAACAAGTTCACTGCATCATCTCTTTTACCAAGTACTGATATACCATCTACATAGAAAGCTTACTGCTTCAGCTCTATTTGATCAACTTGCTTTTTTGTGCAAACTTTCTTTACAACTGTGTGAGGCTTACTTGATTTGCAAAACTTTTGGAAATGGCTCCATTTTTTACACTTGTAACATTGCTGACCAAATGCTAAGTACTTCTCTCTTTTAGATTCATGAATCACATCACAACTGCGACAGTTAACAATAAAACTAGATTTGGGTTTTACTGATTCATGCTTGGACTGCACTGAGCTGGTGCTTGCACCCTTCTTAGGACTTTCTGAAAAGTCTCATGCCTTCTTTGGAAACCCTGTAGCTGCCACGTGCTTAGGTCTAGTCTTGTTTGCCATGTATTGCATACTATCTACATGTGCTCTGGAGCCAACTGAAACCATGCTGTTGTCACTCGCAAGCATACCTGTGTGTTTTTCTGTAGGGTTACCACCTGTCCCACTTTGCAAGGGACAGTCCCTCTTTGGGCAGTTGTGTCCTGACAAAAAATATTAAAAATGGCAAATGTCCTGAGATTGTATGACATAATTACGCCCCATATTTTATGTAATAGTTGCATAAAATAGTTATTTCTGTATCTAAAATACCTAAATGTTACAAGAAACAGAATAAGCAACTAAATTGCTACAAGAATAAGCTTTTATTTAGGCAAAAAAGTAAAGTTCTATCCTTTGTATTGACCGTGGGTATGTGTCGGCCTGTAAAATCTGATGTGTGTCCTGAAAATGTCCCACTTTGGCCATTTGAAAAGGTGGCAACCCTATTTTTCTGTCACCTCATGGATCTGACAAATCTCTATGGCTTTGTTCAACATTAAATCACTGTCATGAAGCAAAATCTTTCTCACAGCAGCACTGTTAACACCACACAGCCTGTCCTTCATCAGCTCATCCTTTAAATCACCAAACTGAAATGTTTTAGCTCTGTTTCTCAAGTCAGTTAGATAAGCTGCAAATGTTTCCCCTGGTTTCTGACCTCTTGTGTAAAACAAATGCCTTTTTAATGTAATATTCATCTGGGGGTTACACAATTCTCTGAACTTGCGCTTCAAACACTTGGGGCCTTTCCTTGATTCAGCTTGTACAACAGTATGGTAGTCTGCACCTTCTCCTTCATATACTGCTGGTGCATATACAAATGAACACTCTCTTTCTATGGCCACTGACCCTGCTAGGTTTAGCAAAATAAATGTCCTGGTGCATGCATCCCTATCTGCATAAGCTGCTTATATAAAAATATCATACTCTTGCCCAGATGTTCTCCAGTTCTCTGCAATATTCTGATCAAATACAAGTGGGAGGGGCTTTTGAAATCCGTCTGCCATATTAACACATACCAGTGAAGGATTTTGCAAATAAGCATAAACATGTACGTATGCCAGAAACTAATGTCGGTATTTGTCCAATGCCTTTGCACTCTGAACTTATACCTTTGTTAGGCTTTTCTGAATTATGTGAATGCAGTAAAAGCCAACACATTCCAGCTAGGCTTATAAATGCCTTCGGGCAGATAGCCTAATACCTTCCTAAGAACCTATGAACCTAAGACAAGAAAGTGGCATGGCATCAGAGCCGGGATTGAATAGAGAAGAATATTCGGAGCCATGAGGTGCAAAGATGGCAGCAAAGGTAAAACCAAAAGAAAAGAGCATAAACATAGCCAGAAAGAATCAAAGGTAATGAGAAATAGTGCAAACTGTTTAACTGATACGAAAGACAAAAAAGGGGTACTAAAAGGGCAAGAATCATGACATATACTCTCAAGATAAGACTAAGTAAAATGGAATACCATAAATCAATGCTATCTTGGGAAATGGCCTTGCTCCACATTACCAATATTAATATGACACCTCTTAGACTCAAAGCGCTTATCACCATCTGTCTTTTAGTTAAGTTTTATATTACCAAACATTGGTTAGATCGTTCCAAATTAACTTGGAGCGAGTTCACTGCTTTGGCAATTAAATATATAACCTCCCAGAAAATGATAATTGTTAATCCACGTAAAAAGGTGGAAAATCAGAAATTTTGGGATTTTATTTTTCAACTATTGGCAGAGGTCTAATATGGCCTACGATATTTCTCCCCACTAGTGGCTTTAGCCTCTATTTTTGTGACGATCTGCTGTGAGATCTCCTCCTATTAATTCCTAGCTTTATTTATTTATTTTTTTCATGAGTCCCAATCTACTTGGATATGTTTCTCTGTTTTGATATGAGAACTTACAGAAAGATGGGGTGCATAGTTTATTGTTAAGTAAATATAGATATTGGCACTTATGTATATAGTTTTTTTTTCTTAGTATTAGATTGGTTTCAATAGGTTTTTTCTTTTTTTTTTTGTTTTGTTTCTATATCTCTTATGTAAACCTTTGAGATATTTCAACTGACTGGTTGTATGATTATATTATATGTAGTGATGTATAAATTGAAATAAAGAATTTGGGAAAAAAAAAAGGGCAAGAATCAAAGGTAATGAGAAATAGTGCAAACTGTTTAACTGATATGAAAGACAAAAAAGGGGTACTAAAAGGGCAAGAATCAAAGGTAATGAGAAATAGTGCAAACTGTTTAACTGATATGAAAGACAAAAAAGGGGTACTAAAAGGGCAAGAATCAAAGGTAATAAGAAATAGTGCAAACTGTTTAACTGATATGAAAGACAAAAAAGGGGTACTAAAAGGGCAAGAATCAAAGGTAATGAGAAATAGTGCAAACTGTTTAACTGATATGAAAGACAAAAAAGGGGTACTAAAAGGGCAAGAATCAAAGGTAATGAGAGATAGTGCAAACTGTTTAACTGATACGAAAGACAAAAAAGGGGTACTAAAAGGGCAAGAATCAAAGGTAATGAGAAATAGTGCAAACTGTTTAACTGATACGAAAGACAAAAAAGGGGTACTAAAAGGGCAAGAATCAAAGGTAATGAGAAATAGTGCAAACTGTTTAACTGATATGAAAGACAAAAAAGGGGTACTAAAAGGGCAAGAATCAAAGGTAATGAGAAATAGTGCAAACTGTTTAACTGATATGAAAGACAAAAAAGGGGTACTAAAAGGGCAAGAATCAAAGGTAATGAGAAATAGTGCAAACTGTTTAACTGATATGAAAGACAAAAAAGGGGTACTAAAAGGGCAAGAATCAAAGGTAATGAGAAATAGTGCAAACTGTTTAACTGATATGAAAGACAAAAAAGGGGTACTAAAAGGGCAAGAATCAAAGGTAATGAGAAATAGTGCAAACTGTTTAACTGATATGAAAGACAAAAAAGGGCACACACTGCGTTATCAGGCAAGTGAAAAGTACAAAAAGTTTGTTAACTAAAGAAAAAGTTTAAAATAAAAGTATTTGATGAAACTATTATCAGTAAAGCAAAAACGAGCATGTTTAAAGCCAAACAAGTGTGTGTTTAAGGCAAAGTATGGAATGTTTAGAGTAAAATGAGCACAAGAAAAGTACATTGGGCATGAAAAGGGCATAAACGAGCAAAACAAATACAACAATAAGAAATATATAGAAATAATAAGAAAAGAATCGGGCACATTAAGCAAAAATAAAACAATCCGACTGTATGTGTTTTGGCAAAGTGCTGTGTTTGGGCATAACTATGTCTTCGTATTGTATCAAGGACATAACTAAAGTTATTCAAAGTATCTCAAAGTGTGTAAAAGTGCTTACAGAGTATCCTTACTACTGTGCATGTATTTCAAAGAGTTTATTGTGTGCAAAGTGCAATTATTTTGTGAAATACAAAGTATAGCCATTTTGAAAAGTTTCATGTGATGGGAGTGTCTATTCGCAAAGTGCCGCCATTACAGAGTGCTTCTTGTACTGTAAAGAGTTGCCTAGCAAGGTAGCACCATTTTGAGGACATTTCAATGTGCTGTGCACAGTTGTTCACAAAGTGTGATTACTTCAAAGGTTATTGAGTTTTAGGCAACTGATGTTCAATTTATTCGCATTCACTGTGTGGCTGATTGAGACCACAAGCACCTTCTTTAGTGACCATTGTTTATAGGCTACAGGAATTCAATATCCACACCACTGAATCCTAATATGTGGATATTTCACCACTGCCACCAATATAATGGGATGACCCTCCACTGGCAACAGTAATCAGTCAGCCTCAATCCTCACCACTAGCACCAGTGGGGGTGTACATTGTGAGGATGACAAGTTACACACACAGCATTTCCAGATGCAGCTCTCTGCATCAAGTGCAATTTTCCTTAAGAATATACAGAGACCACAGTCAGTCTGGGGCTGGTTTCTCTCTCTTTCTCCAGATCCCCAATAAGACTCCCCAATGGCAAAGCTATAGAGTTGAGATCCCAGCTCAGTGGCCAAGTCAGGACTTCCAGCACTATCTCTGCCAACCAGTGCTTCATGTCCCTGCCCAAGTAGCTGACACGCACACTTTAAGGCTTGATTTATATATGCACACACATGGGAAAGGCTGGCGCAGGTTTACCAGATATGTCCCCGTCTGCCTAGACTGTAATGTAGTTATTACTGTCACAAGCCTCGTCCTTATCAGCTACTTTAAGGCCCTTAACAAAGGGTGTCCAATCTTACTGTATAATGTTACTATTAATCCAAATGGTAGTTTGACCAAGAGCAAGGCTATTAAGAATGGCCCACAGTGTCACCAAATAAATATGCAAGTACTCTCAGAACTTAAATATCTCTTACAAATATCAGCCACAATGAAAGGTTTAAATGTATTTAATTATAAATAATAAAAAAACAAGAAAATACTCAGTATATAATCACAGTTACATCAGAGTTCAAAATCACAGGAAATACTTAAAACAATATTGCAGGACAGTCTCAAGTAAATAAAGAAAACATCTAAGCTATACTTCACTATATTCCTGACTGTGTTTAAGGGAAATTACTGTACCCTAGTTAACTTACTTATAGAGCAACAAGGCAGATGTGGTGAGTGGATCCTCTTGTCAGGTCAAAGACAAAATACACAATGCCCGGTCTCTCTCTCAGAGAGTTCTTAAATTAATACCCCAAATATTACTGCTGGGATACTTGGAGAATGACATAATTTGTTGTCATCTGACTTAAATTCCCAGGCTCACAACCATTGATGCAGCTGTAGCATTTAACATCTACCTGTGAAAATATATAGACCTCAGATCTTTTGGAAAATGGTGGAAGTCATAAAATAATTTACATTCCTCCACATTTAAAGACAATACAAAAAACTTCTCTAGGACAGACATTCTGTCTCCTGTTGGCTGAAACTGAAAGATAACATCCTTTTATTATATGGTTATAAAGTAGTTTAAATTTTCAGCTATTCTTCTGAAATTAACCTTCTGTGTTTCAGTTTCCACTGTTAAAATATATACATCTAAACAGTTACAATAGTGTATATACATTTCTGCTCATTACTTTACAAAATATCTCTTCAGCGTACATGTCTGTACAATATCACATACAGTTTCTATAGGTTTATAACACAGGCATATGAGTCATTTTAATATTCACAAATGGAATATGATTATTTACAAAATTCCAGATAGCTGGGCTGGTAGTATCTCCTTTCATGACAACGACCATTGCCCTACCAGTCATTACAAGGGAACAGGTCCTTACTACATCCACTAAAACCAAAAATTCAGCCTCCAGGATAATGGCACACACCACTTATCTAAACCTGGCCAAAGCTTTCAACACAATCCCCCACATGGGTATCATAGATAAACTTACTGAGTTAGGCATAAACCCCCACATCATCAGATGGATAGCAAACTGTCTCACTGACAGGACATATGTTATCTGGATATGTGAATCTACTTCCAATAATAAACCTCTTACTAGCAGTGTCCCACAGGGATGACTGTAAGCTGGGTGCAATCACTGAATCCCCAAATAATGTTTACAGCCTACAAAGAGACCTAAAAATGATATAATGACTGGTTCCGAAACCACTGTCTGAGAATAAATGCTAAGAATATGTGTAATCATCCCCTTCAGTAAATCAGATATCCCTGCAAATTATAATATTGATAGCACACTCCAAAAAGTAGACCAGTGGCAAGGGACCTAGGAACACAACTAGACAGTAACCTAAACTTTGACCACCAGGTAGCTACAGTAGAGAGGAAATTCTTCTGTGTGGCTCAACTTATAAGTAAAAGCATGGCATAAATATCAAAGGAAGTCATAGTGGCACTGTACTTGGCCATCACCAGGCCAATAATCCTGTACAGTGCTCCCTTGCCATGTACCTAACCAGGCACGTACACCAGTTCGAGCATCCCCAAAAGTTTCTCACTAAAAAAATACTAAGCATAAAACACATGTTTTATGCAGACTGATTAAAGGCCCTATCCCTTTACTCTGTCACATATTGTTTATTGAGAGGGGACTTATGCCTGACCTACAAGGCATTCTCTGATCCTGCCCTGTTGAAAATGTTACATAGTCACAAGAAAATTATATGAGGTTACGCATTCCATGGACCTGAACCTTATTTGTGACTCTAACAGAACTTGCAGGAAAGACAGATTCGTATCCCAAAGGTGACCTTCTGTATAGAATATACTTCCCATCTTCATAAAACAAAGCCCGTCCCTCATACTCTTCAAAAAGAATTTGGATAAATGGATGGGGAACCATAAATTCACCCCCAGGGTACTGCACATGTCCCTTATGGACAGAGGCGGTCTGAAAAAAGGACATAGTCTCCAACACCAAAAGACCCATTACCCTGATACTACCCCATCACATATCTGGGGAATTAAGATATAATATTGTCTTATCCTGGGTATTATTGGCTAAGCTTGTAAAGGCTTTTGTGCCATTAGCCTAGTAATCACCTATGAACCAAGGTGAACCTATGAACACATTTAGTAAAAATGCATCTAGAAAACTCATTAATGTACATGAGATATACTGGGATTCATACTCAAGCAGCATATATTGAAGTACCAGTTTGTGGCTATGTAAAGTGTGCAGGAATTCAAAGGTGACTGTGTAATGCATTTGCTAACAGACTCAGAGATCCCACTGGACACAAGTACTCCTTTTCAGAAGCAGTCCAGAAGTACTGTCTGGTGAAGTAATTTGGTCAGAATCACAAACAGGACAAATGAAAGTTAAGGGAATCAAATCTTGTACTACAGGAAGCAACTCTTTAAAAGCTCATAGCCCTGCTCATGTGCACTAAGTGCTAGACAAACTATTGCAGCCCAAACACAGTGCATTTCATACTGGTGTGCCTGCAAAAGCAAGCTAAATTAAAACTGTATTCATAGTTAAAATATTTATGTTAAACTCAGAGTTTATGATGTTCAGTTTATTCACAGCTAAATAACAAACACACTGTCAACATTTAAGAGAAGGAAACCAATGATCATGTCCAAAGAATGTGGCTCACATAATGATGGTCCTGTTTACTATAGTAAGTTTCCTTGCAGTACACTATAACTGTCTTGCAGTTCAGGAGACAATTGAGGAGCCTAGCCCAAATTTCCAGTCACCCCAAAACACTGTCTGGTTAAGAGACTGGCTCAAGGATAGGGCATAAATATATGGCAAAAGTATAGATGCTCTGCAAAACTAGAGTTGGTGTGGAGGATTAAGTCTGTTGTTACCTGTACTTTATGTATAGGGTTTTACAGTGCCAAGTCCCTTAAACAAACAGGGGTATTCACACACACACACACACACACACACACACACACACACACACACACACACACACACACACACACACACACACACACACACACACACACACACACACACACACACACAAACACACACACACACACACACACACACACACACACACACACACACACACACACACACACACACACACATACACACACATACACACAGGGCCGGTGCTAGTATTTTGGGGGCCCTCAGCAAGTTTCAAGTTGCGAGCCCTACCCAGGAGAATATAAAAAGTGTGACCATATTGCCATCATGCCTCCTTCCCTATCAAGCTCATGCAGCACCATTTAACAATTACTGAGTAGTGTTACTACATTCAGACCATTGAAAAGACTTGAAATGTCAAGGTACACACTGGCTGGCATTTAGTACCAATGTTACTTTATGACAAGCCCCTGTACCACAGTAAGGTAGCCACTCACAATGGTACACACACACACTGACTGGGACTGAGCAGTGGTGCAGCAGTTAACTTTGTCACCCCCCCCCCCCAGCAAGAGGTTCTCTGGTTCAGTTCTCAGCTGGGATGCCTTCTGTGTGGAGTCTGCATGTCCTCCCTGCGTTCATGTGGTTTCCTCCCACATTCCAAAGACATGCTTCTGCAGCATTTCTCCCTGGGCCTCTGCTAAAAATAGGCTCTGTCCTAGTTGGACTTTCCCAGTCAACAAATGTTAAATAAATAAAATTTAGTACCAATAAATTATTACAAGCCACTGTACCACAGCAAGATAGCCACACACAGAGGTTCACACACTGACTGGAATTTAATACTAATGTTACATTACGACAAGTCCCTGTACCACAGCAAGGTAGCCACTCTCAAATACACACACACTGACTGGCATTTAGTAGTAATGTTGTTACATTATGGCAAGCCTCTGTACAGCATCAAGGTAGCCAGTCCCGCAGAGGTACACAAAGACACCCACACAGACTCCCTCACACAGGACAGAGACACGAGGCAGACAGTTACACAGACTCGCAGACAGGACATAGACACCCACACATGATGGACAGCACTACAGTAAGACTGAACATTAAGAATTTAAAATACTGGGCTTATGAACTAACAATGATGCTAGAATAAGATTTTGCAGTAGCATGCGTTGTGTGACCCCACATTTTTGAAGAACAGACCAAAACTAACAAACATCTGGACATTGTGCAACATTCTCACAGCCCCTACCAACCTCCTAACCTCTCAGCATAATTCCAAAGCTGAAAATAACTGCAGAACAAAGGTGTAACATCAAGGATAGTTACAAACATTGCTATGATAAACTTAGAAAGATATTAGAATAACAGGGATTGCATTAGCATTCATTACAATAATCAGTACATTCTGCAGAACTCTCATAGTCCCCCAAAAGTCTCAGCACAATTCTAGAGGAGGTACAAAAAAAAAAGACAAGGACGTAACATTAGGGGGTTTAAAACATTGTGGTTATGAACTAATAAAGATGGTAGGATGGTAGAATAACAGATTTTTCCAGTAGCATGCATTGTGTGAATTCACATTTTTGATGACTAACAGACCAAAAACACAGGTCAAACATGTAAACATTGTGCAACAATCTCACAGCCCCCTCTAGTCTAACCTCACAGCTTAACAATTCCAGACAAAGCCCAAAAAAAAAAAAAAAAAAAAAAAAAAAAAAATGCAAAACAAAGACATAACATCAGGGATAGTTTGAAACTTTGCTATGATCAACTTCGATAGAACAGAGGTTGCATTGGCACACATTAAGACGTCAGTACATTCTGCAGAATTGTCACAGCCCTTACCCACCCCCCCCAGTATCTCAGCACAATAAATCTGGATGAAGTGAAAGTAAAATAAAAACACAATGGCATAGCATAAAAAACAATGTGCTTATCAGCAAATACAGATGCTGGAATAGCAGATTATGAAGTAAAATGCATTGCGTACCCCACATGTTTTAATGAAAATAGATAAATACCAGGCAAACATCTGAATATTGCACAACATTCTCACAGACTGTAAACCCCCCCCCACCCCACCAACCTGTCAGCACAATAACTCTAGACAAAGCAAAAAATTATCATAGAACAAAGGCGTACCATCAGGGATACTTGTAAATGCTGCCGGTGTACACAATACTAGTATAACAGGGTTTGCATTAGTATACATTAAAACAGTAGCTGTACATTCTGCAACATTCTCACAGCCACTAACTCCCCTCCCAACCTCTCAGCACAATAATTATGGACAGAGCAAAAACATTATCATAGAACAAAGGTGTAGCATCAGGGATAGTTGTAGACATTGCCGGTATACATAAAACAAACTAGCAGAACAGAGTTTGCATTGGTATACATTAAAACATCTGTATATTCTGCAGCATTCTTACAGCCACTATCCCCTCACTACCAATATTGCAGCACAATTGTACACAAAACAAAAATGCAATATTGAATATTCTTATACAAGACTAGATAAAAAAACGACATCAAATCTGGACATTAATTGCAAACAAGCCTTCCTTCCTCAGTCTCTTAGCAGAAGAATTCTGGACAAAGATAAAATAAAACTGTTACAACCACAGCCCCTCACCCCCCCCCCCCCCAGACACACAAATCATCTAAGTGTAAACACTCTGCAGAAAAAAAAGTTATACAATCCTCTCCCTAGGTTTCCTCCCCCCAGCAAAAAATAAAGTTAAAAATAAACCCAGCAACTTACCTTTTCTGCAGTTGATAGAAGGCTGCTACTAATCCTCTGCTTGCTTCTACTACACGCAGACCAGACCTGTTCAGGCCTTTTAAATTACCCTCAAAAGGACAGTTTTCAGATCTTTTAGAAATTGCTCTTACAAGGGCAGTTAAAATAGAGCTGCTTTGCTGGTCCCAATGTCGTTCCAGCAAAACCTGCATCCTCCATCCATCCTCACAGCATACCTCTCAACATCTTAGCATGAAAAATCTGGACAAAGCCAAAAATAATAGGGGTACAAAGGCTTAAAAACAGGGACACTTTTTAAATATTGCTTATCTAAACTTACAAACTTGCTTTCAGACTTTGCTTTAGCATACATTTTTCTGAAGGATATAAAGTCTAAAACTTAAATGTATCTGCTATTTTTTAGTGACTTCAGTACTTATTACTGTATAAGAAAACCACAAATGTTATGAAGAACAAACCAAAAATCAAAAATCTGGATATTCTTAAAAATCTGGGCAGTTCAGATAGTTGCCTAACATCGACAATCAAAAGAACTGACCCAATAGACCACATATTAGGGTAAACCCAATCAGGAAGCTAGAACTTGCTTCTTGATTGCTATAGCCAATTAGGTCCCTTGCTTCACTGAAGCGGACCTGATCGAGAGCAGCTAACAAGTAAAGCAAGGAACCTGATTGGCTGCAGCCATCAAGGAAGCAGTTCTTTCAGGGGAAGAAAAAAAAAAGCGGAATCTCGCGATGGCTCTGCCGAATGAACAAGAGATTTTAAAACCTGCGGCTGCTTCATATGGGTGCCCTCGTATGTGGGGAGATAATCGGGGGCTCCTCACGGCCGCTGATTTGGCGGGTGCCTAACGCCGGCTATGCACACACACACTTCTCAAAGAACTGCTGTGTGAGATATACTGCTTCTACTATGGAAAACCTCTGCTTTAAATCTCCTGTGTACTAGAGGATTCTGTTCTTACTTCCTGCATCTTGTGCATGCTGATGCAGGGCTGAGGCAGAGCAATGTTCTGATGTCTCTCAATATAAAAGTGCTGATGCTGGTCTGAGAGATAAGATAAAGCATTTTTTTTAAGACAGAACAATTTTATTTCTTGTTTTTTTAAGCCACATGGCCCTGCAGCCAGCACCGGGCCCTAAGCAGCTGCCAAGATCATCTTGTGCTGAATCCAGCTCTGGAAGAAAACAGATACTGTAAAATTGTGACAGTCAGAGGTTGCAGAGAAAGTCCTGAAGTTATTTCCTCAAATGAAGCTGCAGTGCAAGAACAACCCTCTTAAAAGCCTGACCAAATGTTTATTACAGTCCTGTTCAATTTCCCAAATATGGAAGAACATTGAAGAAACAAAATGCATTTATGGATTATTCTAGATTTGATGGGCTAAAAGGTTCATTTATTGCAATGTTATTAAATATGTAAAAGTTTTCATTTTGATGGAAATAACCTATGATGTGCATAGCACAATGTTTAGTTACTTTGACATGAACAATATAAAGTATTGCACATCTTCTCACAACTGTGTGTCATTGGTATATGTTACACTTCTAAACAGGGGGATGTTAAATTTTGGAACTATATCTTTAAATGCTAACAGGTTAGCTTCAGTGATTTTCATGTTATATGGTACACAGGAATATTACAGAAATCAGTTTGGAGACAGACCACATTGAGGACAGTTCACATCTCCCATTTCTTCATTGCATTTCTTAGGCCTTCTGACATTACAGGTACTAGCTGAGTGAGAGTTTTGACTTCCCAGAAGGGTTTTCCTTTGGCACATTACCATAAGCTATATTCTTTTTAAGGATGCATCTGTAAAACCATGGAGTATTTGGAACTGGTATAAGCAAATTAAAATTACACATTCATTAAGTAAAGAGGAGGCTTCCTTCATGTATGCTTGAGTAGGCTTACAACTTATTATATTTGTTATGATTCTTCTGTAGGCAGCATAACGTTGCAGTATTTAGAGTTGCTGCCTTATCATGTCGCATGGTCCAGTTTGGTTCTTGCCTTTTTACCATGGAGTTTCTATGTCCTGCCTGTTGCTGAGGTCCTTAGTTTGCTAATAAATTCTAAAGATGTAGAGGTAGGTGAATTGGCAAGGGGTGTGTGTGTGTGTGTGTGTGTGTGTGTGTGTGTGTGTGTGTGTGTGTGTGTGTGTGTGTGTGTGTGTGTGTGTGTGTGTGTGTGTGTGTGTGTGTGTGTGTGTGTGTGTGTGTGTGTGTGTGTGTGTGCGCATGTGTGTGTGTGTGTGTGTTTGTGTGTGTGTGTGTGTGTGTGTGTGTGTTCATATGAAGGTGTGAGGGGCTGAAGCCCCTACATGGTGTATGTGTTATTCAGATTGTCTTTCTTCTATCTGCTTTTTTCTGACAGTATTCTCTTTTTAACATATTTTGCTATTCAGACTCTCTTTTCCTCTTCTGGCTGGCTGCTTTTTTTCTAATAGTGTTTTCTTTTTTAATTATTTGGATATTTTTAAAGTCCCTTGTATTTCCAGAATGTTTCCAGGTTGCATTCTTAGTTCCTCTAAAATCAATGGTATATTTTTTTTGTAATTTGGTTTATGCTGACACATGCTTCTTGGTCACGGCACTTTCATTATAAGTCTGTCTTTCTTTCTACCCACTTCCTCTAGTTAATGCAGTACTGCTCACTGACTTGTTTCTTATACTGGTAAAGGTAAATTGCTTATGCTATTTTTCATATTGCTAGATCTGGACTGCCTAAAGGATAATCTTCAACCTTCTGAATTGCTTGATCATAAAGGTTTTACTTAAAGCCGTATGGTACTCTGGTCACTCTTCTACAGATGATCAGTCTCTTCTAATTTTGAAATTCTCTCACCAGTGTAAATTATGAGTGTTACTTCTAAAAACTCATATCTCTCTCAGCTTTGTATCATCAATAAATTTTTCATGCACTCGGTATGTCCGGCACTGAGACATTCTCCTGCTTTGGGTATTCCAGTTAATATAAAGCATATTTATTCTGTCTTCAGTCAACAACATCTCGGCATACTATGCCATTCAATAAATTGCTTATTTATTCCGCCGCTCCTTTCTACTTTTAATGTTGATCTACTAATGACCCCTACACTGAGTGCAGCATGCTTCCTGTCATGAAAGTGGCCCATAATCCTTTCTCCTCCCCATAACTGCCTTGCCTATTAGTTTCAAAGAAACATACCCCACCTGATGTTGCTGGCTTTCTGTCAGTGAAATATCATAAGCCCAGTTGCACATAATGAATTTACCTTTCTGTCAGTGAAATATCATAAGCCCAGTTGCACATAATGAATTTACAATATATGCTTAGCTGAGAGATTCAAAATCATAATGTTATAGCCATTCATCTTACCATCAGGAGTGCATTTTAGCTGTGGTTACCATCATGCACAGGGGTTGTTGACTATGCTAGTCAGAGGTTTCAGTGAGTTGGGGAGGACACCTCAGAAGTTTGCATTTCCTTTGAACACCAGACTGTTGGATCACATACTGAGTAGTGATACAAAACCATTTTGTGTACTGACGTTCTTCACAACCTACTGACTAGCAGTATGCCGAAAGTCATTATATAGACTGTACAATGCAGAAATGTCAAAATGTTAAAATGCTGAAATCAAAGTATTTACCTGCTACATGTTTAGAGAACTAGACTCTGGGAATTCATTTACCCTTTAATGATAAAGCTGAGCTGATTATTAAGCCTTGGTATCCCTCCTATGTGCCTTCTTTGTTCAGTGATATACTTCCAACAAGTAACCCCACCCATGGCTGAATGTAACCTGGATGAACTCCTTCTCATCAGCTTTTAAACTCAGATTTGGAACTCCCATTACATTTTCAATTAAAAATCCCTGTTGATGCTGATTTCTGTTTGAGTACCACCAGTGATTAAAACTTTCTTCTTAGCAGCTATGTGACTGTGGTGTTAGTGTGTGTGTATGTGTGTGCATGCGTGTGTGTGTGTGTGTGTGTGTGTGTGTGCGTGTGTGTGTGTGTTCATATGAAGGTGTGAGGGGCTGAAGCCCCCACATGGTGTATGTGTTATTCAGATTGTCTTTCTTCTATCTGCTTTTTTCTGACAGTATTCTCTTTTTAACATATTTTGCTATTCAGACTCTCTTTTCCTCTTCTGGCTGGCTGCTTTTTTTCTAATAGTGTTGTCTTTTTTAATTATTTGGATATTTTTAAAGTCCCTTGTATTTTCAGAATGTTTCCAGGTTGCATTCTTAGTTCCTCTAAAATCAATGGTATATTTTTTTTGTAATTTGGTTTATGCTGACACATGCTTCTTGGTCATGGCACTTTCATTATAAGTCTGTCTTTCTTTCTACCCACTTCCTCTAGTTAATGCAGTACTGCTCACTGACTTGTTTCTTATACTGGTAAAGGTAAATTGCTTATGCTATTTTTCATATTGCTAGATCTGGACTGCCTAAAGGATAATCTTCAACCTTCTGAATTGCTTGATCATAAAGGTTTTACTTAAAGCCATATGGTACTCTGGTCACTCTTCTACAGATGATCAGTCTCTTCTAATTTTGAAATTCTCTCACCAGTGTAAATTATGAGTGTTACTTCTAAAAACTCATATCTCTCTCAGCTTTGTTTCATCACTAAATTTTTCATGCAGTCGGTATGTCCGCCAATGAGACATTCTCCTACTTTGGGTATTCCAGTTAATATAAAGCATATTTATTCTGTCTTCAGTCAACAATATCTCGGCATACTATGCCATTCAATAAATTGCTTATTTATTCCGCCGCTCCTTTCTACTTTTAATGTTGATCTACTAATGATCCCTACAGTGAATGCAGCATGCTTCCTGTCATGAAAGTGGCCCATAATCCTTTCTCCTCCCCATAACTGCCTTGCCTATTAGTTTCAAAGAAACATACCCCACCTGATGTTGCTACCTTTCTGTCAGTGAAATATCATAAGCCCAGTTGCACATAATGAATTTACCTTTCTGTCAGTGAAATATCATAAGCCCAGTTGCACATAATGAATTTACAAGATATGCTTAGCTGAGCGATTCAAAATCATAATGTTATAGCCATTCATCTTACCATCAGGAGCGCATTTTAGCTGTGGTTACCATCATGCACAGGGGTTGTTGACTATGCTAGTCAGAGTTTTCAGTGAGGTGGGGAGGACACCTCAGAAGTTTGCATTTTCTTTGAACACCAGACTGTTGGCTCACATACTGAGTAGTGATACAAAACCATTTTGTGTACTGACGTTCTTCACAACCTACTGACTAGCAGTATGCCGAAAGTCATTATATAGACTGTACAATGCAGAAATGTCAAAATGTTAAAATGCTGAAATCAAAGTATTTACCTGCTACATGTTTAGAGAACTAGATTCTGCCCCCCACACACAGCAAGATGTGTGTTAGCATTTGTTTCTGAGTTTCACTAATAAGTGAGTGATATTGTTTGTTAATGGGCTTTGCTCTGACACAGTGTATATATGTAATACTTACATTTTATTAGTATATATTTTGAGTTCAGTGTTCTAAAGTTTTGATATTTCAAGTTTATGCATTTAGCATTATCACGTTCAATATACCACTATTCAGTAAGTTGTCAGGCAATCATGTACAATACAGTCTACTTAAACAGATCTGGTCATAGAATGTTTTTGGAGTTTTTTTTTTTTTGCTGGAAAATGGTGTATGTTGGATTTTAGTCTAGAAAAAAATGTCTTTCTGGTGGATGACCATGTTTGATGTGTTATAAAGACCCCTGCCACACCCTTTCTCTGTCCTAAATCAATACTCATGAGTGAACTTCTCTGAGATGTACTCAAAGTTATCATGTGGTGGATTTTCAGAGAGTCAGACACTTATGTATCTTCATTAAATACGTAATATACACATTTTACACTCACTTTTATGATTAATTTCTCACAGTACTGCATAAACTCACTTTACTTGGAAAAATTGTTACATCACTATTACAGTGTTTGTCACAGTATGGATTGCACTGCATTTCTATGAAGTGCAACTTCCCAGCGGCTGTCTTTTCCATCATGTTCCTTGTGCAACATAATTTTTCATTGTCTACTAAAAAGTTCACCATACTGTACCATACTAAAGTAATTTTAAAAAACAGAAAATAAAAGCTTTGTTTTTAAAAACATCATTTAGTGAGAAAACAGATTAACTACTCAGGGTCTTTTCCATACAAAAGTATTACTTCAGTGATGTGTTTGATTTTCATCTTCATACAAGTCAGTTACAAATGATCTAGCAAAAGAAATGAGTTAGTTGGCAGCTGTAGTAGTTCTTTTGCTGCAGAAAATTATGTCATAATTGTATTATTGTCTCTTCTAACAGGCTTCACAGTCAGGATGGTTTCGATGGCTTTGGTCAGATTCTAAAAGCAACTCCCATGATTCCAAAGATGGTACGACATAGTTACTCGACAAAAACACTGTGGTAAGATAATAATGACCAGTGTTACTGACACTGTCACTGTTGGATACATTTAAATAGAACTATAGGATATGGAATTCAAGAGTAACTTAGGCTCTTTTATAACTTTCAGTTATTTTGAAATCGAAATGTGCTATAACAATAGTGCTGAATGTTTTTGTACAGCTGATTGGGTTATATCATATAGTACTGAAGAGTGATGTAATCTCTTTTTAGCTTTGATTACTTTTTAATAGAAATGTAAGATAACAGATATTTTAGTACAGTTAGTTGTATAAGGCTGCATCTTTTTTTTCAAATCCCATTCATGATTTGAATAGACAACAGAACTACTATGTAATTACCCCAACAACATATATTATTATATATATTATAGCTTCAGACCATGACCACACAATGGTTAGAAGAGGCAGCTGCTAATAGATTTACTGGCAATTATATTATGGTCAGGTAGTTCAGTCTCTTATCTGGAGGAATTATTTTCTATTTAATCTGGATGAAACACACAAGTTTTATGACTTGGCAGGCAAAGGGTATAAATGTTTTAAAGACCGGAAGGCTAAAAACTGATTACCTTCCCTTTCAGATGTCAGTAGGATGTGTGTTCTGAGGTTTAAGCAGATACAAAGTTACAAAAACAGTATATGAAGCAGAAAAAAACATTTAAATACTAATATGTATCAAACTTTTTTATGATAGAAGGGATTATTTCAGTAACTGCATGCACTGTTTTTGGCCACAATTGATACTTGTTTGTGATTTGCTGTTGTCCTGAATGTTAATAATGTGGAAAGTTAAAAAAAGAGCAAATAAAGTTGGAGAATTTAAAAAAGTACTGTATGAAAAAGCAAACTTTCCTTTATATCTGACTTTTATGATCCCCTCTTTTTTTCATATTTTCAAGTCAGTAAATGCTTTAACATCTACCACTTTCAACAGACTTTCCCCTTCTTTTTCTGTAAAGAAATACTTTCTATTTAATTAATTTCCTGCCTGCTTTTGTATAGTGTTCTTTTCTCGGACTATATTATATTAGAAAATGTGAATGTTTATTTCATGGCTTTTTATTTTAAATGTTCTTTACATGTAGTTTAGTCCAGTGGTATTACCAGCTATATGAAGATACTTTTAAAACATTGCAACAAAACTATTTTTACTTACACAATAAATGGGATTCATAAAGTTATACTCATACATTTTTATTTGTAGTGTTACTATTTTCAGGGTTAAAAAGTTATGTGACTTCTTTCTTGATAAAACAAATTATATTGTTTCCATTTTTAAGAAGACCTTAGAGGATATCCAAATCAGTCTGTCTGATTTTTTTCTCAGTCACTGCAGAAAGACGTTTTTGTTTCAAGAATCAGCAAAGGACACTGGCATTGCTGCATCTGAGAAAATTTTTGATCTGTAATTATTTAGACCTCATCTTATATAGAAATGTGCAAAATTATATCTGTTGGCATTTATATATGCTTTCATCATTTAAGAACTAAGAAGATATATTGTTGTCTGTGTAAATCTAAATGAAGGGAATATAGAGCTGTTGAGAAGTACAAAAATCTCTGTGCTTTGTGCTGTTGGAATTGCAGAGAAGAACCACCCCAAAACAATGATTGTGTAAAAGGATGGAGGAGAAAAATATTGTTAACTAGGTAAACATGGGCACACAGTCACTCTTCAGAGGCAACCTGGGAGTAATGTCTGGTTAAATGTTTTGGTTAGAGACAAATTACAGGCAAAAAAGGTGTAGGAATAAAACACAGTACTTCAGACCTTGTCTGATCTACTCGTATATATAACATGCCTTCCTTGGCTACTTTTTTTAGATCATCAGTGCTAAAATATAGGTTTGCTTGATTTATGGGATTACTTATATTCAATCAATGATTATTGGGTTTAATAGACAGACTCTATAACAAAATTTGAAGTCTTATCACATTATTTCCTAAAAATGAAATAGATTTGCATGCCTCCAAGACAGAAAACACTTGTATAAATCAGTGGATTAAACGGAGGTATTTTCCAGTAGCTCAATCATATATGAGCTAGTACAGGAAAAGGCAAATTGGAATATGAAATTTATAATGAAAATAAAAAAAAATGTGATATAATAGAGGATCTACAGTACATCAGCCCCTTAATTCAGTTAGGCAGTTATGTTCTGATGAGGAGAATAGGCCAAAAGGTATTAGATTAAGGAGGTTAAAAATTTTACTTCCAGTATAACTGCAAGCAGCAGTTAGGGAAACCATCACATGTGTATTTTACTCTGGTATATAATACTAGTATTAGATGATTAGATGAAACCTTGAGAGATTTATGCTGAGCATTATAGTTAATAGAATAGTACACCATATTTCTGTACATTGTGATGAATTACAGGTTTATAAAAGAGGTAATACAACATGAGGCAACTGTGAGGCACGCAAATACATACTGGAAGGAGAATTATATGATTTGAATGGTGAACAACTTTTTGCAAAGCAGTTTGTAACTTGTGAATCTGAAGGGTAATTTATGTCTTATTATGTGGGTGTCCAAATATATAGGAGGTTACAGAGATTACTAGGGTATCGACCCAAAAGTCATTTCAACCCTAGCCATTTTATCCCAGTGTAATACCATAGATACTCTAGTCAATATCCAGGATTGTATTTATTAATGACTGCCCATGTCCAAGAGCGTTGTGGGTGCTGTCCTCGGTAAGACTTTATGGAGCCCCATCCACTCGTCCAGGTTCCTTTTGAACAGTGTCATAATGGTGCCCTGCTTCACATTAATTAGCAGCCTATTCCAAAGATGTGGCAGTCACTGTGAGACAAAGGTGTCCCTCCAGCTTGTCCTATTCAAGTGGCAGGCCATATTTAGGTTCCTGCAATGGGTAGCTCTAGTCACATTTGATTTGTGGATGTGTAGCAAATTCATTAGGTTTGGGTAGGAGATTGCTATGTAACCCAGGAGTAAGTTACCCCCTAAGAAGTCTATACAATACTGAGTATAGTGACAGGGACTTAAGTCAGTCTATGTAAGGCAAGTGCTGGAGTCCCTTCATCTTCTTACAAATCTCTGAGGTCTCTACAATTACTGCAGGTGCTTTGTATGGTACATGCTGACAGGGGAATTATACTCAATTATGGGCTTCGCTTGATTAGTGATGAGTTTAAAGTAGTTATAACCTCCTTTGCTCTAGAGGTGATGCCTTTGTTAATCAAGCGTGCTATGTAGAAAGACTTCCTTGCTACAGTAGACACATGGTGGTCAAAGTTAAGGTTGCAGTCTACTTGTGATCCCAGATCTGGTACCACTTTGTATGCACATAGGGTATTGTTATTAATTTGACAGTGTGAAGGGACATTATTTTTACTGAAGAGAATGAGGATGCATTTCTTTGCATTCAGTTTGAGACTGCGACTAAGACAGTTGTTGGTCTGCATAAGGTCCTCCTGAAGTATACTGACATCATTTGGGGATTCAATAATTGCACCAAGTTTTCAGTCATTCACAAACTTGGTTAGCCACAGCCCTTTAGATTTGTCCCGAACTTCTGAGAAGTATATAACCTTGCAAAAGCTTTCGACACAATACCCCACTCGGGTATTATAGAGAAACTTACCAGCTTAAATGTAAACCTATATGTCACAAGATGGGTTGCAAACTGGCTAAAGGACAGAACCCACAGGGTTAGAGTAGCTGGTGCCATGTCAGACTCCAAGCCAGTCACAAGTGGTGTCCCACAGGGCTCAGCCCTTGGCCCACTGTTGTTCGGCATCTACTTCTCAGAAGTACAGGCTAACATAGGAGGACTATGGCTGACAAAGTTTGCAGATGACTGCAAACTGGGAGCCATAGTGGAAAGTACATCGGACACAGATATCCTTCAGAGGGGTCTCACGGAAACTGATAGCTGGTGCCAGAGCCATGGCCTGAAGTTAAATGCTAAAAAATGTATAGTCATACCCTTCGGGAAAAACAAGGTAACCCCAAGCTACCATATAGGTGGCAATCCACTAAGCACAGAAGAGGTTATCAGGGACCTGGGGACCCAGGTTGACAGTGGCCTTTCTTTTGACACTCACATTGCTAAAGTGGTTAGAAAAACCTTCTACATTGCCCACCTGATCATGAAGGGATTCACATCCAGATCAAGTGAGGTCATTGTTCCCCTGTACTCTTCACTTATCAGACCAATGATCGAGTACAATGCCCCATTCGGGATGTATCTCACCCGACACCTGCAGCAATTGGAGAGACCCCAAAATTCCTCACCAAAAGGATAAAGGGACTCCAAAATCTGTCATATGCTGCCAGACTGAAGAAACTCCAGCTCTATTCAGTCGCATACCGTCTGCTCAGAGGTGACCTGTCCCTGACATACAAGGCCATGTCCAACCCAGAATTAATGGACATGCTCCACCTCAAAAAATCCAAATCTACCAGATCCACTGGAGCAAGCGACTTAAACCTTAGCACAGATATAAATAGGACATGCTGGAGGGATAGATTTGTCACCCAGAGACTCCCTATGTTGTGGAATAAAATCCCGGTCCATGTGAGGCAGAGCACCTCGCTGGCTCTGTTCAAGAGAAATCTTGACCGGTGGATGGGAGATCGTAGGTTTACCCCGGGAATCATCTCTGTGTCACTGCTGGACAGAGGCACAACAAACTAATGGGCGCAGTATTTTTTAACATAAGGGGTGGCGTAAGCCACAAAAACTCTGGGCTAGGCTTATAAATGCCTTAGGGCAGATAGCCTAGTATAAACCTATGAACCTATGAACCTATGAACAAACAGTAGGGGGCCCAGCACTGACACTTGTCATATCCCATTGGTGACAGGTCTGCTGGTTAATGTACAGTCACTCACTTTGATAGTGTGTGACCAATTTGTGAGCCAATTAGCAACCCAGCTTACAACAAAGGGGCTTACATTCAGTTTGCTAAGTTTATCGGTAGTGCCTGAGTGTGAGAGTTTGTCAAAGGTCTTTGCCATGTCAAGGTATGCTGTGTGCACAGATTTGCCCTTGTCAGTAGACCTGGTCACATTTTTGAAGAAATCCACCAGGTTTAACAGAAAGGAACTGCCCTTGATGAAGCTGAATTGGTTGGATTCAGGATTTGGAGGTTGCCTCTGTCTTTATTTATGAGGTTCATGATATGTTCCATGGCTTTACAAATGAGGCTGGTCAGACTTATAGGTCTATAATTCACTGGGTCTGTTGCTAAGTCACCTTTGTGGAGGGGAATGACTGTTGCTGTTCACCATTCCACAGGAACAAAATGTGTGGTTTTTGGCTATGATTAAATAGGGTACTTAATGGTGATGCTAGTTCATGCTTTACTTTGTTTAGAAGATAGCCTGAGATGCTGTCTGGTCCCATACAGGATGTGTTTTTTGCCTTAGACAAGGCTTTACTGACCTGCTCTTCAGATATATGTGGGGGGGGGGGGTGTTAGGGCAAGGTTTGTGATAAGTTTGGAGGGGATAAGGGAGTGAAATTTTCACTAAATCTGTCCACTAGCAGGTTTGCTATCTCTGTGGGATCAGCGTGCGATACTGTTAGTCACTAGTTTGGCACGTACTTGGGTTCTACCTTTTAAGTTACATACGTAACTGTAGAAGGCCTTATGGTTATCTTTGGCTGTGATTGCTAAGTTTTTCTAAAACTTACCCTTAGAGGATTTTACATGTTGTCTTGTTTGCCTATTGAGGCTGAGGAGGGTGCTTTTCCATTGTTGTGGGCTCGCCTTAGTTTTCTTAGACAGCAACTTTTTGCGTTTTTTGTAAAGTTTGTTGATGCTAAAGTTTGTTGATGCTGGATGTCCACCAGGGCAGCTTTTTTTTTTACTTGCTGCTCTGGCTTTGATTCTCTCTGGAATAGATGAGCCTATACACTTATACAAGTGATTGTACAGGGCTTTAGTGTAAGCTTTGGTGTAGTTACCACTTCCAGCTGGGGCTGAGGCTTAGAATGCATTTATACCTTCCCCTAGGATGGTATAGTTCACTTTGGTGAAAGATTTTAATCTGACTTTACCCTTTGTGAGTTCTGGTGTTAGTGCCAGTTCAAAGGTGACTGATTTGTGGCCATATTTAACTAATGAGGGTCCGACAGTTGCGGTGGTGCATCTGCTTGTTTTGTTATTGAGGATCAGATGTAGTATGTTTGGTCCTCTTGTTGGGGTTTGAACAATTTGTTCCAGAGCATTTGAGTTAAGAAAATCAAGGTACATTTGCACTAGTGAGTTAAGGCTATGGTACATTTCCCAGTTGATGGTGGGATAATTGAAATCCCCCATGGCCACAGTGTTTACCAATATTTGGACTGACTCCAGTTTGGTCAAGTAGGCCTCATACTCATCATGATCCATGGAGAGGGTTCTATAACTAGCTATGACTTAAATGGTGGTTTTACCCACATTGATCTGAACATGCAGTAACTCCATGGAGTTGTCCAGTCTAACTAGTTGGGAGGTGAGTTTATCTCCAATACAGATAGAAACACCACCTCCTTTTGGTTCTCACATGTTCGTTTTGTGATCTAAAGATGTGGAAAGCATTGTAGCCTTGCAAGGACAGAGTACTCTCTGAGGCCTTGGACCAGGTTTCTGTGACTGCACATACATCTACATCTTCCAGTGATAGAAGTGCTTCCAAGATGTGTAGTTTTTGGTTTAAGCTCCTAGAGTTTAGTGGTATAACCCTTATTTTGTTATGGTTGGCAGTTTTCACATTGGCAGTTTTTGTTTTTGAGACCTTGTCTAAAAGAGGCACTATGGGGGAGACAAGAACCTTTGCCAGCAGCTTAAAGCCTAGTGGTGCCAGTTGCAAACCATCTCTAGCAAAGCAGCGAGGTTCGTTGACCATGTCATCCCAGGCTGACAGAAACTGGATTCCCTTTGAATGACACCAAAAACTAAACCAATTATTGAAATTGATCGGGTTTTATTTATACTGTGGCATCATTCTAAGTGAGGGTAATATGCTGCTCAAGGCTAGGAACATACTTTCCTGAGACACATACTTGGAAAGCTCAGTCATGTCTCTCTTCATATAGTCCAGTGAGGTATGTCTCAGGTCGTTCATTCCAACATGAGCTATGACAGAGTCATAATGGTACTTGTTGCTGAGAGACCTGAGTGCATGCATAATCTGATGAATCCTGGCACCTGACAGGAAGCTAACCTTGACTTATGCAACCTGGTGAGTGGGACATGTGTGTGTCTCACTATGGAGTCTCCAATCACAAGAAAATTTGTTTTTTGAATGTTATGCCATAAGGGCTTGGTAGATGAGGCACTGGTTTTGCCATGTGTCTTGGGTGCTGTGGGAACTGTGTTAGTTGTAGCAGTCTCTTGTTTTGGAGGTCTCTGGTATTTCGGTAAGTTTTTTGAGAGAACCTCATGTATGTTGATTCATGTGTTGGATGCATACTATGTGTATAAGTAGTGGTACTATGTGCATGAATAGTGGTGGGTGAGTTAGTCTCTTCAGTGTTACTGTTTTGAGTGTGAGAGAGCAGGGATTCAAGATTCTTGGTGTAGATACATCTCTTGCACTCTGTACAACAGTGAGCTTATTAGTAGAGGGTTGTCAGTGTACATGAGGCAGTTGCTACACTGCCTCAGGAGACCCAAGTCTACAAGGCTGGCAGGAGAAACAAGGGTGGTCCAACTGTCCATAATGCTAAGTTTGAAGAACTGTTATCACAAAGAGGGTGCTTTTATGACTGATTTAGCAGGTGCTCTGTAGAAGGGTATTTTTGGCTGGTGGTTTAATAGGTCACAGCTCATTAGCAATACTTCTTTGACCAGAGATGGCAGTTCACTAGCAATACTTCTTTGATCAGAGATGACAGCTCACTAGCAATACTTCTTTGACCACAGATATACTACAGATGTGGACTACACTAATATACTACAAATGTATCTAAGGGAAAAACTGTTGTAATTATCTGTCCAGCTATGGTGCATAATTGCAAGGCAGCACGGATTGTTGCACAATGCACAAACTGCTCAAAAGCGGGGCTTAAATACAAGAAGCTAACAACTTTAAAAAATCTTTTAAAAAACTTAAAAGAATCAGTGACGGTGCTTACTTTAAGCCCTAGACCATCACCCTTCTCCAGACATGTTCCAATCAGCACACTTCTCTCACAAGGGTGCAGAAGGACCCCTTCCAATCAAAGATGGCTTGGAAAATGTGCTCAGAATACAACAGCCACTACAAACAGACCTAGATGCAGCAAACTTATAACTGGACTATGCTACAGCTATTAGCTACACTAATATAGGTGGGAAATATTAAATAAGAAGTTACGTACTCACCATAATGTTCCATCTGTATTGTTTATTTTTTTCATCTCTCCTCACATATGGGATCCAGATCTGATCCATTGGATCTGAATCAGCTGTTACTAAGCTCATGGCAACAAAAAAGCTCTTGGGTACCTCCCCTTACCCAGAACGCACTTCTCCCTGTTACTTCAGATCTTGTTTGTTAGAACTATTCCCATAGAAGAAAATATTGAACTTTAATGTTGAAAAGATTTCTAAGGAGACTACTTTTGAAGCATTGGAGATAATGACCAGAATTTCACTTCACATTCAACCAGAAAACCTAAAGGAAGGGGATTGGAGGGAGGGGATGTGAGGAGAGATGAAAAAAATTGACGATACAGATGGAATGTTATGGTAAGTACATAACTTCTTATTCTTATATTGTCAGTTTCTCATCTTGTCCTCACATGCAGGACTGGGTCCCCAGCTACCTTTATCCTGGGAGGACTCATGGGAAGATGTTTCTCAGAACCATTGAACCAAAGGAGGCTCATCCCTTGGAGTCCAAATCCAACTTGTAATGAATGATAAAGGTATGATGATTGGCCCATGTGGCCGCTGCACAAATCTCATCCATGGAGGCATTAGCCTGGAATATTGCAGAAGTGGCCATGGCCCTGGTTGAGTGAGCTCAAATAGGTTGAAAAGAAAAGATTGACAATAATATTGATATCGGATAGAATATCTAGCTCAGAGAACAAGTCCAATAATAGTAAAGTGATATATTTTTATTGGTTTTCATAGAGAGTTGCCACTTTTCATTGGAAAGATGAAAAAAGACTGAATAATGTAAATGCCTTTATAACTTGAGTATTTGGGAATTTTTTAGATGAATTATACAAAGTATGAGACAAAGAGACATTTTTATTATGGATTATCACTGGCCGTAAGCTTCGGCATAATATGTAAAGGAGTAAATCTCCATTCGTCAGAACAGAAATTCTCCATTCTTTCTGACATTTTATTGGCTAGCTGATCCATAGCCAAAGTTTTAGTTGTTTTCCATCTTAATGAGAGCTATTGGCAAGTAACTAAATAATAATTGTGGAGGAATCAATTGTATTCTGAATGGATGGCAAACAAAAAGAGAGATGTTGCCATTATGTTTTGCTACTGGCATTAAGTTTTAGCTTAGTAGTGAACGGAAAAATCTTCATAGGCTATAATAGCAATTTGCCGTCTTCTCTGAAAATCCATTGGTTAGTTGATGTGTAGTCCAAGGTTTCAGTTACTACCTTTGGAGAACAATAACTAAATAATAACCAAAACATTTTTATGAAGAATTTGCTACCATCTTTATAAATGCAATATGAGGCTATTTTTTGACAGTGGAGACACCAATAATACTTAGATCGGAAGGCAAGAAGTTGCCGCAAGCTGATATTTTCAAAAAGAAAAAATCTTAAATATGAAAAATCCTAAGTATGGGATTTTTAAGGAACAAGGAGAGAATAGAAATAAAGAATACCATTAACACATTAATAATTTGTAGTGATCTGGAGTTTTTAGTATTTCAGTCATAGGAGGATGTTTACTGGGCATTGAAAAAGTATTTGTACCTGATTGGATGACAAAGAGGTGTGCAGCGTTTGTATGTATTCTATAGACTACACATCTTGGATTGAAGAAGTCTGTCCCTATTGAAAGATAGTGAATAGGAAGAGACAGAGGGGGCATTCCATTGGTTGAAATGCAAACTTCCCTGTTTTAACAAAGCATGATTGGTTGGACTATGAAATATGGCGAAAAAGACTCTATGACTATTTTTTCGAATGGGCCATCTGACTAAAAGTTTGGACTTGTGATTGGAAGTCAGTGTTTTAAATTTAGGATACTCAGGACAGAATAATCAGGATCTGAAGAAGGCATTATGCTGAAAGTGCTTGTCCTGGTTCTGAGCTGTTAAGTGGATTTTATCTATTAGTTTTTATATATCACTTAACTGTGGTGATACGTTCCTTGTTTTTCTTTGAATTCTCTTGTTCTTCTGGGTGTGCACTTTAGTAGTGTTTACCTGAATTTCTTTGGATTTGAGCTCAAATAGGTTTGGAAGGATCTATACCTCTTGTGGTGTAAATAAAAAAAATGTAATTAGCCATTTTGCTAAGGTAACTTTGGATACTGGTAGGCCTTCCCAAGGGCCTGCAAAGGCAAGAAACAATTGACTGGCTTTTCAAAAATCTTTAGTCCTATGCAAACAGAAACATAATTATCTATGAACATTCAATAGATATAGAACATATTCGGCTTTGTTGCTGAAGTTGGGAAAGAAAACAGGCAAATGTATGGCCTGATTAATATTTGTTTCTGAAACAACTTTCTGAAGAAGTTTGGAGTCTCAAACGAAAAGCGCTTAAAAGTTGGAGGTTTTTACCTTGTATCTGTGCAAAGTTGGAGGTTTTTACCCTGTACTGTGCAATTAAATCCAGTGTGGAGAGGAGCCGTTTGTCAATCTGTCTTATTCTTAGTTTTTTGTGCCGTTTTGAAGTTTCTTCACGTACGTTTATTTGGCATTTTTTACTGAAACCTTTGTCTGTGTCTGTTCAGTCTTTGTGTGCTATTATTCACTGGGGGAGGGATGTTTTTGCGGATGTTTATTTTGAAGAGCAAGAGGCTATTTCTGCATTTGTTTCTCATTTTACTACACATAAACATCAGCAGCCTTGATCTGATTATGTGCTTTCTGAAGTAGATGTTATAAGCGCAAACCTATTTTATATTTTTGTTCTATTGATAGTGAAGAAGCACAAGTTAGGGAGCATTTACTTACTCTGTGTGCTGATGTTTTTTTCTATAAAGAAATCTTTGATTCTGATGCTGATGGAGTTTGGGATGGGGGGGTGGGTGGCCTGGGGGCCTTTGCATGTCCTTGATTCTGGTGTTTCCCATTTGCCTGGTGTGCTTGTTGTTTGGTCAGACAGGATTTTTTTTTGTGGTGAATTTTCTTACTTGGTGTCTAATTGTCCTGTTGGAAAATCCACTTACTGTGGTTCCGCAGCTCATTTTGCTACAGCTTGTCCACAGTGGTGCCGTTCATGTTCTTGTTTTCATGTTGATTTTGTTTGTCCTGCTGTACATTCTGTTACCTGTTTCTACTGAGTCTTCTCAGGCTTTACTTTCTGATTTTTCTCTTTCTGCTGCTACCCCTGTGGAGTCTTCCCCAGTGCAGGTTGTTGCTTCTGTCCCTTGACCCCCCTTCTTCTGTCTCTATTCTTACTTCTGTTTCCTCTCTGGAGGGGTCTGTTCTGCCTTCTTTGCCTTTTAGTTCTCATTGTCCTGTTTCTTTTGATTCTGGTTCTCACTCTACTGTGCCTTTTTCTCCCATTGTTTTTGTTGTCCGTACTGGTACTGATATGTTAGATTTTAATAGGAAATTACTTGGTATATCTGATACCCCTTCTACTGGTGATGATATTGCTTCTAAGGATACTGTTAGCTGTGAATCTGATTTGTGTATGGATATGGATGATTCTCAGCAGTGGACTTCAGCTTCTTGACGCAGAAATCTTGGAAACAAGTGTCCTTAGAAAGGTTCTGAAGGGGTTTCTTGTCCTGGTACTGATGGCTAACTTGTCTTTGACTTTTTGTAATATTAATGGTATGGTGTCATTGCCCTTGCATTTGACTGTCTTTTCCTGGGTTTCTGCCTTACATTCTGATATTGTTTTCTGCTGGATGTGGGTAGGCTTTCCTCTGTTCATTGCTCCCAGTGGGAAACTTTGTGGAGGAATGGAGTTGTTTGCTCTTTAGGGACGGCTCGTAGGTATGGTATTGGGTTACTGTATCATAAATATGTTGTGGTTGTTAGGGATGTTATTCATGTTTTACCTGGTAGGGGTTTCATGGTGAATTTGTTGTATAGGCATTCTTTTGTACATTTAGTGATTGGTTATGCTTTTATTCCACTGACTAAGCATCGCTTATTATTTCAACTTTTTCAAGCTTATTTTTTAATTGACTGTACTATTCTTTTTTTTTTGTTTGTTTTTTTTTTTTTTGGTGACTTTAACTGTCATGTACTACCAGGGTATTTTAGGGTCAGACAGGACTCTAGTGTCTGTTGTTGTAAGGACATTTTATGTTTGCCCACTCTTATTGTATGTGGTCGTCCTGCTTTTACTTACCTTCATGGGGCTGCTCGCACCCAAATTGATTATTATTTTTGTTCTCTTACCTTTGAAGGGGTTTCTTCATCCTTGTCTTTTGTGCCTTTTACTGATCATCGAGATATGTCCTTTCCTTTTGAGTTTCTTCTGTGTTGTGTAAGGGTAGGGGTCTTTCTCGTTTTACTGCTCTTTGGACTTTTACTTCTGCCTGGCAAGAGGTTATTTCTGAGTTATGGCATGATCATTTTATTATGTTATCTTTTTATTCTTCTCTTTCTTCTTGGTGGTTGGCCTTTAAAGATAAGTTTGTTTCCCGATATTCTTGGTTTGCCCACTCTTATTCTTATCCCTTTTTTAAGTGTTCTTCCAACTCCCTTTATGCTGTTTTCCTGTCTGATGTGCATCATGGGCCTGCTTATGCCCATAGGCATCTCCGTAAATTGTATTTGCACAACCTTGCTAGGATGAGAGTAGTTCTTTAGAACTTATTCCATCCTTTCAAAGGGGTGGGTGAGCAGTTTCTCCTTTATGTTGGTAAATGGACTCTTAGGAAGGAAACCTTTATTGACAGTTTGTTGTCCTCTTCAAGTGATGTTATTACCACTGATGAAGGTATTCTGCAAGAAGTTAATTCTTATTTGTCCACTTTGTATGGTGGTAAACCTTATTCTGTGGAATCTTGGCCTATACCTATGATGCCCGCTGTTTTTAGTACGACTCTTGATGCCCTTATTACTTTGCTTGAAGTTCGAAGGGCTATTGTTTCTTTCAAGGTTGATACTGCCCCAGGATTGGATGGTATTTTTTACCATTTTTACCACTTGGATGCACAGTTGTCTGTACTAGTGCAGTTGTTTGAGTTTTGGTTTTCTCGTGGCTTTTCCCCATCCAGGTTTGCTATGGATAGCCCTTAAATTTCTTTGGAAAAAGGGTGACTGCAGGTCTTGTCTAACTGGGGTCTGATTTCTCTTTGCAATACCGATTATAAGTTGTTTTGTAAGATCTTGCAATTACATATGCAGTCAAAGATTCAATATTTGTTGGACCCTGGGGACTGTGGTATTTCTAGTAGGCTTATGCAAGATTTGTTGCTTTTGTTGAAGTCTCTTGCCTCCTTTGTTCATGCTTCTGATTCTGCTATGCTGCTCTCTTGTGACCTGACAATGTTAGTCATTCAGCCTTGTTAGCCATCTTAAAGACTTTTGGATTTGGTCCTCTTTTTCTTTTTTCAGTGTATTTCAGCCTCTGTTACTGTTCCTGTGGTTTATGGGTGGATGGGATCTGAGTTTACCATAAAGAATGGTGTGCATCAAGGTTGTCCCTTGAGCAGTTATCTTTTTTTACTCTGGTGGTGAGTGCTGTGTTTTTTAAAGTGAGGGTGCACTTTCCTTGTCTCCTTTTTCTTTTCTATGTTTAGGAGTTTTGGTGCCTCGTTTTCTGTCTTACATGAATGATGTTACTATTGTTGCAGAGTCTTCTCCTGTTATTTTGCTTTATTTAAAGTATTTTTTTGTTTGTTTGTTTTTTTCATTAGTGGGCCATTCTCTTAATTTTGCCAAATCCTGTGGTTTTGGTGCAGTTCTCAGTGGTGAGGAGGTTTCTTTTGCTAGCACTGGTATCTATATCTTGGGTGTGCCTTTTGGTTCTCCTTCTTATGTCTTTGAGTCTTGCAAAGCCCTTCTTGGTAAAGCTGTTAAGCGCTTGGATTTCTGGCATTCTTTTCCTTTGCCTTTTTGAAAAAAATGTCTTTTTATTAAATGGTGACTTTTTGGGCACTTTAGGGTATGTTTTTCTGTCTATTTATTTCCACATTCCTGGTCCACCCTCCTTTTGTCTGAGGGCTTTCATTTTATTGGGGTACTTCTTATGCATCTGTTAGGAGGGCTGTTTTGTATTCTCCTGCTTCTGGTGGTGTTAGTTTACTGCATCCTGTCCTTTTTGTACACTTTGTTTCTTTTTCCTGTATTGCGGCATTTACAGGCTGCAGATCTTTTTTCTTTGGTTGCCTGCTCCCAGCATTGTCTGGTTGGTTTTGGCAGACTTGTTTGTCTGGAAATTGTGCAAGGAGGGTCCCTTTCATTGGAGCTGTGGGAAGTCCAGTCTTTGCTGCTTGCTTAGCATGTGTCTTTAGACTCCCACCCTTCCTCTAAGAAAGAACCTTATTCTTCTTTTCTGGCCCATTTCTACACCATTAATGGGTATCGACATTATTTCCCTGGGAGATTGCTAGGTTTGAGTCAGCATTCCTCACTGGTATGATTTTTTGTGGTATTGTTCTCTTGATAATCTACCTGTTTAATCTTCTTATGTTTTTCACCCTGTGGGGTTGCAATTGCATCCACATGATGAGTGTCAGGTTTTAGAGACAGCAGAGCATGTTTTCTTCAGTGTCCCAGGGCGGTTGCTTTTTGTGAGGGTGTACAGCATCATTATGCAATGCCACATGCATTTCCTCTCACTATTGAGAAATGTTTATATGGGAACTATGGTTGTGCCTGGATGCCAGCTGTTGCTAGGGCAGATTTCCTTTTGGTATCTGTTTTTTGTCTTCTTTGGGGTGCCTGTTGTAGTGAGGTGTGAGGTACTTGCTGGGAAGATTGTTTCAGTCCTTGATTTGTTGCAGCAGTTGTGAATGTGGTTATGACATAAAGAGTGGGGGTGGGGTGGCTGAGTGTTTTGCCTACCCATGTTTGTTTCTTCTTTTTTGCATAACAAGTGATCTACCTTTCTTGATGAGTGTGTTGCACTGGTGTTTTTATCAGTGTTTTTTGCATTTTAGGTGTATATATATCCTGTTTTGCTTTATGGAGTGTATTCTGCCAGCCACTGCACTCCTTTTTGTTGTGGGCTTCCCCAGCATTTTACCCTCCTTACGGCCTTTTCTGTTTTGTTCTCTTTTCACAGCATTACAGAACTATTTGTATTTCATTTAGTATTCCTTTCTTACTTTTATCTGTTTGGTTTATTTGGGGTGTGTGGGTTTGGATATTAGTAAGATTTTGCTCTTTATTAGACTTTTATATAATATAGTACTTCTTGGTGTTTTGTTTCTTTTTTTCATTCCTTTTGTTGAATTTCTTGCCAGGCCTTCTTTACTGTTTTCTTTCTCATTCTCAGCCTTGTAGGACTTACTATACTTGCTGTTACAGTTTTCTTCCTTAGTCCTTCTTTTTTACCTAAGGATCGTGTTTTTGTTAGGGGTTTTCTGGTCCTACATAGCTGTTGTCTCTTTCTTTGTCAGTTTTACATGATGTTTTGTTTCTTTTCTTTCTTTCTTTTCTTTCTCCTGGTTGGTATGACTCCAAGCCCTAGACCAATCACCCTTCACCAGACAGGTTCCAATCAGCACACTTCTCTCACAAGGGTGCAGAAGGACCCATTCCAATCAAAGATGGCTTAGAAAATGTGCTCAGAATACAACAGCCACTACAAACAGACCCAGATGTAGCAAACCTGTATTTGGACTATGTTACAGCTACTAGCTACAATACTTTAGGTGGGAAACACTAAAAAATGTTTTAAACAGCAGTGAGACACTAAAGAATGCTTTAAACAGTAAACAAGTCAGTTAATTAAAACACTGCTTGGCAGGAAAACAGAACAGATGCTTTGCAAACAGTGAGCAAGTAGCAACAATTACTTTGCAAAGAGTGAAAATAGCAAAAAAAAAAAAGCTTTGCAACAGTGAAAACAGCAGCAAAATATGATTTAACAGGCACAGTAAGGCAGACAAATGCAGTGGAAATAGTGCAGTTTAGTTATGCTCAACTTCTCCATCCTTTTTCTCCCTATTTACAGTCCCTGCTATGAACAAACAAAAATAGAACATTTAAAATATTTTAAATCTACTATTTCTGTCAACTAGAACAATACCTTACTGTACTGTGGTGGTTTCACTTTCAAAAAAACTTTTATTCTGCCTTGGTAAAATTTGCTGCAGTCTCCAATTCACTGGTGTCATCATATCCAATGAATATAAGTAGTTTTCTGGCCAATTCTCTTCCCAAACTGACATCACCACAACCATCCTAAAAATCTACCCATGCTATGATATCACACCTCCCTGGTCCTTCCCCTACCCATACAGAAAGTAAAGGCTAGAACAAGGAAACAGTACACAAGTCAAGTCACATGCTGTAAGCTGTCAATCTCAGCAGGTAACAGCTCAAATTACCCTTAGCACTTTGACAGCTAGGGAAGTTAGGTGTGAAGGGGGATGGGAGATGAGTCAAAATAGTACATTTCAGAGGGGCGTGGCCAAGGATGAACACAGGATAGCAGCAGATTTCTTCAGCTCCACCAATTTCACTTCACTGACAGGAAATAATTGCTTTAAAAATTAGTTTATGAAGTAATTTTCTTTCTAAATATGTTTGGTTTATCTATTTCTTGAATAATATCTAAAAATGAAAGAAAATTTTAAAAATATTCCTGTCAGAAATCACCTTGGAAATTTTCTTGTCAGTTTCTCTGTTTGAAATGAGTTCCAGTAAGACAAATTCTCAAGATTCCAGCATCAAGAAAGAACTTCAGTCTCTGATATCTACAATCCAGCAACTTACTGCTAAGATGGATAAACTGGATACTAAAATTGATACCTTCATAGAAAAAACTACAAAACAAATAGACTTGTTACATATAGACTTGCAACAACAGAAGACCCAGATTACAGGCATAGAAGAGACTGTAAATGACATGGAAAATAGAATCCAAGAAGAGGAAATCAACATTGAGTTTTTGCTGAAACAAAATACACATCTACAAACAAAGCTTGATGACCTGGAAAGTAGATCTAGGCGCAATAACATTAGGATTTTTGGACTGCCAGAAAATATTGAAGGTAACAATATTACTTCTTTTTTAACAACATGGCTCCCTAAAACTTCAGACTTGCCAGAAGCATTTTCTTTTGGTATCGAAAGAGCCCATAGATCTATAGCTAATACTAACTCTAACAAAAAGTATCCTAGATCAGTTATAGTTAGATTTCTATCATCTTTTGATAAAGAGATGGTACTTAAATCTGCTTGGGCTAAAGCTCCTGTTAAAATTAATGAGGCAACTGTGCGTTTTGACAATGACTATTCTTCCTTGGTAATAACTAAAAGAAAAGTTTTTCTGCCATTAATAAGGGAGCTTAAGAAAGCACAGTTTAAAACCTACCTTCTGTTTCCTGCCAAGCTAAAAATCTTCCTTCCTGATGGTCCTAAAATTTTTGATGACTTAGACTCTGCATTGCTGTTTATCAAAAAATAAGATTTTGGATAAAATAGAGGAAATGGAATGGGCTAGTCCTTCATTAAAGAGGTTGGCAACAGAAACTTCATGGAAGACTTCAGAGAAGAAAAGAGACTAAAAACAAATGACTTGTTCTATGTTTTTCTTTTTTCTCTCTTTTTTTCTTCACTATTAATCTTTTTAAATATAGTTACTGCATTTTCAGAAAGCCACAAATATTCTGAAAAGATTTAATCAAAGTTATTTTCTGTGTACAAATAACTGTTTTGTTTCATAATCAGTCAAAATATCTGAGGAACTAATAACAAGCTATCATTCAATATGTTTCTCTTTCTGACAAAGAGAACCAAGGTTAGTAACTTGATACATTTTTTTCTTTTTCTTCTTTTCTTTTATTTTAAATAATGACATTCTATTTAGATTATGTAGTGGGTAAGGGTGGGGAGGGCAGGAGAGAAGTGTAATGAAAATATGATAAATGGAATAATAACTTATTTATTCCTTGTAAAAAGTATATATGTTGTTTAAATGCTATTGCTAATTATACTTCCTTGATTATATTGCTTATACTTGTTTACAAATAATTTGTCATGCTTTAACTAATAATAATTAGAACTAAATAACAGTAAATAGTATGTTTCATATTCATCTTTATTAATATAAACAGCAAGTAATATTCCACTGTAGATACTTTTTATAGCTTCCTTTTTCATTTTTTTATCTTTTCTTTTACTCTCTTTTTATTTTCTACTCTCCTTTTTTTTTCTGTTCTTTCTCTTGATTTTCTTTCATATTAATATATTCACATGCTGTTGATCATACTGATACAGTAAATAATAAGATTTGTATAAAAATTGAATTGGGGCATAAATAATTAGTTCTATTACATATTAATAACTGTGGGCTTAGTTTCACTTTCATAGAGGCTGTAATAACTTGTAAAATACTTCGCGAAGGTTTTGCTATGTTTAGCTTCATTTATATTGCTAAATGAATGTCAGTCACTTGTTTTTAACAAAATTCCCGCCAGAATGTTAAGGGAGACAATTTGGGATGTGGGTTACCTCGTGAATAGTGTCCTCAAATTGTTTTAAAAGCTTCAACTCTCAGAATTCACGCAGAGAAGCTGAAAGCAGTCAATTTGAACTTTGACCCCTGAATTCACACTGACACATCGCAGATTCATGAAGAACACTCTACCAGGAAGTAGAACTGCTGCAAATGCGACTCTGCGATGGAAAATAAACTCTATAACATTTAAATGTGAGTTATCTTTTATAACTACTTATTTATTCATGTTATAATTTATAAAATATGAAAGTTATAATGATTTTAAATGATTCAGTATCTCATAGTAAGCAAATGTGATATTTTAGAAGACATAGAAAGTGAAACATTTATACATGTGTTTTTGAAAGTTTACTTGACTGCAACATATTAATGTATGTAAAAAACTTATGATTTAAACATATACATTGCTATAATTCATTTGATTTATTTGACTGACAAGCATAGATATTTTTATGACTCTATTTTGGAAGAAGTTGTCATGTGACATATTTTAAAGCAGCAGTTCAGATATACAAAATACAGATGACTTTCTTCACAATAATGCAAGTATTTCTGAGAATTTACATAGCTATTTAGTATGATTTATAACAATTTCTATAAATATAATATTTTATTTTATTGGCAATAATAAGTATGAGAAAAAAGCTCTGATACAAGTAATTTAAAGTCTTTTGGAAGCTGTTAACTGCATTTCTATGACAGAAAATAGGTACATCTTAATATATGTAATGTCTGAACCATAATAGCCAAAGTTATTGATTTAAATGAACACCAGAACTTATTTTTACAAACTTTGAATAAATTAATATGTAGATATGCCCTCCTTTTTTTTTTCTCTCTCACGTCTTTTATTTCTTTCTCTCTTCTTGGTTCCTAATATCAAGTTTATTTGAATGCTATTTGAGTATAAATGTATTATATTAAATAGATGTACATAGCAGTATGAATTGTTTTTAAAAGTTTCTATTTGTTTATATGATGCTGATTTATCAAATGTGTAGCTTTGTCTTACCAGATAATCTAATTGAAAGTTGTTAATTTAAGTTAATAATAACTAGTATTAAATTGATAAGGTGGCAGCTGACGTACTGCTGCTTAGGGTAGGGGGTTAACTTGAGTAGTATGTACTACTCTAAGTTGGAGTTTTTAACTCCAGGCTGGGTGCAAGGTTTAATCCTTACATTATTTTCTTTTGTTCACTGTTGTATGTATATAGTTCTGACATCCACAATACATTTTGTAAGCTCATTGTCACTACAAACAAAATTGAATCTTATACAAAATCCCATAAGAGATTCAATAAATACAGCTATATCTAAAGGTACACCTAAAGGAGGAGGTATAACATTACTTATTTTGTTAATTGTTATTTTGATTATAAGTTTTATATGTTTTAAAAATGCCAAATGACTTCTCTAAAAGGAATTTCTTTGAACATTAATGGACTGAATAATCTGTGTAAAAGGGCAAGCCTAATAAGATACATTAATTTACATAAGGCCAACTTAGTATTCCTTCAAGAAACACATCTCCTGAAAAAAGATATTGATAAATTAGCCACAAATAAATATATAGTATTGGTTAGTTCAGAGCACACTCAGAAAAAAAGAGGAGTGTCTATTTTATGGAATAAAAGTATGCCCATTCCTAAAACTATTAAGTCTTATCAAGATGATAAAGGAATGTTTTGTATGGTTACAATACAAATTAATGGGAAGACTTATACATTAATCAATGTATATTGGATACCTGGAATTGGTATTAATACAGTGAAATACCATCTTGATAAGATCATATCATTCTCTATAGGAGATATTATTTTGGCAGGTGACTTTAATTGTATCCTACATGAAAATGATACTACTACCATAGGGAAAAGGAAAATTACATCTAATGCAAAACATTTAAAGGATTTTGTTAATTCTTATCATTTAAATGATATTAATAATCAGATAGACTCAAAATCATTACCATACACCTTTTTTCTAACAGATACAAAACTTATTCAAAAATAGATAGAGTCTTTATTTCTAACCAGATGGTAACAGAATTAATTAACTCTAAAATCATTTCATGTCCTATATCTGATCATAATTCAATTGTTTTTGAGTTCATGATAAAAAATACGTACAATGTTCAGATCAAAAGGATACCAGCATACTTAACTCAACTAAAAGACTATAAAGAATATATACTTTCAGAAGTACAACATTTTCTAGACATAAATAATACTCCTGAAGTCTCCATTGTTTATGTTTGGGATGCTTTAAAATCATATCTATATGGACAAAGTATCAGATGGTATAATAATAAAAGGAAATCTTGGGATAAGGAATTGTTAGATATTCAAAGTAAATTAGACTCTTATAAACATAATAATAAAGAAAATATTATGGATAAGAAAGTCATTGAAGAAATAAACAAACTAAATGAGAAATACAAAGAAATTTTAACTCATAAAGTTAAAATAACTTTAGAGAAATACAAGTTTTTGTCTTACTCAATAAGCCCCAAATATTTACATAGACTTAAAAACAAAACAAAAAGGTTGAATAAGCAAAATCATATCAAAGAAATTTTCTCTCTAAGAAAAAGAAGAATGTTTCTAGACTACCAGAAATACTAGATGAATTTAGAAATCACTTTCACAAAATTAATCATAATAACATTAAGATGGAACCTAAAGATAAAATAAAGGAATTTATAACTACAAACATGAATAAAAAACTTAATAAACAACAGATTAAACTATTGGATAAAAGTATTTCATATACAGAGGTAGTTACACAAATAAACAAGCTTAAATCAAACAAAGCACCAGGTAATGATGGTATTATACCAGAGATATATAAAATTATTTCTAAAAGTACATACTCATTAATACATAAGGTTTTTATTTTGGCCCAAAATGAGCTAATAACCCCCCCATCTTGGCAATACACATTTATTTCGCCACTTTTAAAACCTAATAAAGACCCAACTAGATGTACTTCATATCGACTCATTTCATTACTTAATGTTGATTATAAAATGTTTATGAGTATTTTTGCTGATAGATTGAAGACAATCATCCCTGGCATTATAGATATAGATCAGACAGGCTTCATTGTAAATAGAAATACTTTTGATAATATAAGGAGAACTCTAACATTAATTGACTTTGCAAATAGGAGAAAGAAAGATTTAACACTTATTAGTCTCAATATAAGTTCAGCATTTGAGTCAGTAAGTTGGGACTACTTGTTTACCTTACTGAAATGCACAAAGTTATCAGATGCATTTGTAAATCTAATTGAGCATCTATACAAAGGAGCATTGGCTTATATTAAGATAGGAACATATGTCTCACAAAAAATACCCATTTTTAAAGGTACAAAACAAGGGTGTCCACTCTCTCCACTATTATTCACTTTAATAATGGAGCCTTGGGCTAATCTGATCAGAAATTGTACTGATATAGAGGGATTTGAAATAGATGAAAATACAACATCTAAAATTCAACTCTTTGCAGATGATGTTCTAATTACATCAGCAGGATCTAATTCTTCTATGCAGTCTCTATTTGATAAAATGATGAATTTTAAAAGTATTTCTGGTTTAATATTCAATGAAGAAAAAACTAAAATACTACCTATATATACACGAAAAATGTTCTCATTAGTGATTTTACTAAATATGTACCCAATTCAGGTCAGATAACTTATCTAGGTATAATATTAACTAAAGATATTAAATCTATTATACATAATAATTATAATACCTGTCTTCTTAATATACAAAATCTTTTCAATACCTGGAATAATATGTTTTTTACTATGGAAGAGAGACTTACAATTATTAAAATGATAATGTTCCCCAAGATATTATACTTAATACAATCAATAATACTCCCACCTACAAAAATAATTATCAAAAAATTAAATGCACTAATGTTAAATTTCCTATGGGCACCTAATAGACCTAGGATTGCATTAAAGAAACATACTAATAGCTGGTCTCAAGGGGGTATTTCTTTTCCAGACTTTAACTTATATACTGTCTCTTCTATTGTAAAAGTTATTACTTTGTTAATAGATCAGTCATATGTTGCAAAATGGAAAGATTACTGGGAACTAATTAGTATTCACTTCATGAAAATCTCCTTAACACATAAAAATATGATTGTAAATAACTCCATGCTATGGTTACTAAAAGAATTTTGTACTTCACCTATTACACCTAAATATATAGTTAGTTACCCATTAAACATTATTATTAGTTATTGTAATTTTATATTCATGCATCCTAAATATAAGGAATGGAATTTTATTATATTCCCTATAATGTATACTCGAGGTATGCTTTTGTCATCCACTTCTGAAGGAACTCATTTAGCTACAGATAATGATCTAAAGTACTGGTATCAGTTGCTATCTGATAATAAAGTTAACAATCTAGATTTCTTAAAACAAGAATTTGATCTAAGAGAAACTTGTTGGTTAGAAGTTCAGACCTTTAGACAACATCTCATTAATAAAATGTATCTAATGTCTATAACAGTTAAAGAATCTATTCCAACACTGATTGATTACTTGATATTAAATTTACAACATAAAGTTTCTGATAAAGGTAAGCTTTCATACATACATAAAATTATCAGACAAGAAACTTTTTACAGTGTAGATACCTACTGGAATTATTTCACTTCCATTAATGGTGACCCACCAAATCAACAAGATAAACAATATATATTGGAATCTGCCTACAAAACTACGTCTTCCATTGTCTGGAGACTTTTTACATGGAAATTTTTACATAGATCCTTTTATACACCTTTGATGATGAATAAAATAAATAATAAAGATAATCTGTGTAAAAGATGTAATGTAGAAATTAATGCTGACTGGGCTCATATGTTTTATGACTGTATAAAATTGAAAGAATATTGGAAGTCAATCAATGATTTTTGCAGGCTCTTTTACAGATAATTTCATTATTTCTAAATCTCTTATATTATTCAACACACCTGTACCTCAAAGTGTTAAAAAGGTTAAGCTTCCCTTGTTATGGTCTATTCTAGCAGTGGCTAGAAAAATAATAACCAGAAATTGGATTTCAGATACACCTCCTTCATTCAATGAATTTAAAAATGTTATGACTATAGTGTGCCATATGGAATTGATGACAATAAAATCAAGAACCACTAGAAAAACATCTTATTATATTGCATGGGATACTTTACAAAACTTGTTAAAAAAATCTTAACTTCAATAGCATGGTATTTTAGTTTAATTAATTGATCTGATTGTAGTGGATGTCTTTGTAAATACTTTGGTTATTTTGTTGAATGTTATAATCATATCTATTTTAATTACTTGTATAAAATTGTTATGATATTTCTCTTGTATGTTAAAAACAATAAACTTGTTTAAAAAAAATAGTACATTTCAGGCTTCACAAAAGAGTGCAATTTAGCCATTCTAAAAAGAAGCAGCAGTAAAAAGCACTTTGAAAGTCTGTTCTGTGGCATTTGCACTGTTTGTGTTTTAAGTAGTCACTGAATGGCATGAAGTGTTACTTTGCAGTGTATGCATGTAAAATCAGTGCAGTGACAGGAGTTTTAGGAAGAAAGAGGCCTGCATGATGTATTTCTTTACAGACAAGGACTGCATTGTGGGATACCTAGAGGCAGACTAAACAATCAGAATTATTTCAAGATGCCAGACTCCATGTGGTCAGACTCAGAAATGATGTATAGAAATGTTTAAAAACCTGTAAATAGTCCTATAGTGGTGTTAAAATGTAGAAAACATGAAATTATGATGAAATACTCTAATATCAAAAACTCCATATCTATATATCTATATCTATATCTATATATCTATCTATCTATATATATATATATATATATATATATATATATATATATATATAAACTCTAATATCACCCACCCCATCTAACCACTACCTTTCTTTCCACTCCACTAATTACCTTGATTATAGCAAGCTCAGATGCTCATAAGCCTAGTACTTATTATACAGCAGGAACTTCTTATTGTAACATTTGTTAATGTCTGTTATGTACTTCACAGATAAAGATTCTAGTTGTCTACTGATGTACTATGTTCTTCATCTGTAAATATGTTCTAAGTAATTGCTATGTAAATTGTTAATCGCTATGTAATCCAGTGTAACTACTGTCTGTTTATTTTAACTGTGGAGCTTTTCTCCCAGGGCCTCCACTGAAAATGGACCTACGTCCAGTCGGACACTCCCAGTCAACAAATATAAATAAATAAATAAATAAACATTTTTTTGAGTCTGTGGGTGCAGTTCACCTTTAAGGTAATTATGTAGAATATTAAATAAACAGAACACAAAAAGTGCAGTGACTAGTATAATCAAGCAAAATGACAGGCCACTTATGTTTTTGGGGAAGCTCAGAAGTCTCTAGTCATCTGGTAACTCAGCTCATTGTTGTGGCTGGTAGCCCACCTCAGTTCTGCTTGGTTCAAACAATGGAAAACAATGTGTATAGTTAGAAGAAGAAAAGTAGAATATGTGGAGGAAATTAAGAAATTAAATAGGAATTTTATGGAAATGCAACACAATGCTTAAAATTTATTATTCTTTTACAACATCCACCAAATGTGAGAACTGGTATGAAAAAGTGGTTACATTGTGCATTATAAGAAGAGTTATTTACTTTACTTCTGAGGTAACATGCATGCAGTCTTCATGGACTAAATGCTGATATTAATTGTAAGGGGCTTTTATGAAAATTGAAGTCTTTGTTATTAAGTTGGAGTTGATTCCTTGATGAGTTTACTGATACTATTATAAAATGTTGGGAGTGTCCTAAACCTCTATTTGTATCATTGGAAGGCAACTGGGATGAGGATTCAGAGTATTTTACTACTGAGTAAAAGGTACGTTTTAAAGAGACAAAAATGTATCTTTAGTATTTACATGAACCTTGGTTACTTGGATTAAGCATGTTCTAAGTTTGCATCCATTGCATAACTTTGGAAAAGGAGGAGAAAGTAGACAAATATTGTTCCAACATACAAATAGATAATGAAAAGAACTATCATGACTGTGCATTGTGATTAAGACAAAATACAGATGCCAACAAGAACATACTCTGGTGTTTTTAATATCTATTAGATATTGATATTAATTCATAGAGCCCCTTCAGGGCTGCCAGTTGTACCTAAGATTTAATTATGACTTATTTTAATAATTTCAGTGGTGCAGTGTAGAAAGAAGTAGGCTTCTGTATTGATCTGACTAACAGTGATTTGTTCCATATTATTGTAGATAAATTATCTTCAACAGACACATTTAGACATATCTGAATTGCTGGGATTCAGTCCTGGAAGGTGCTGAAACTGTCTACTGAAAAATATATTAGGTGGTAAATTACTAATTTCACAATCCATTTTAAGTGTTAGATGTTTCTATAAAAGCTTCCTGACAGAATTTTAAGAACATGGAAACTGAAAACATGAATTGTACAAGAGGTCACTGACTTATGCTATGGTTTATATTTTTCAGTAGTGTTTTTGTAATTTATAAGATTCTTATTAGGATGATTCCACTATACTGATGTTTGCATGTGGAAATGTCTAACACCTTGAAGATGAAAAGAACAAATAATACAATAATAAAAACCCAGGACTGCTGCAGAGTCTAGATCTAGCAGGACATAGTCGTAAACCCCTATTTCATACTGTCACTCTGTCCCACAATTATTAGATAAGTACTTCAAGATAAAATGCAGAATGGAACATCTGTTTGCAGTTGGGTAGGCAGATTCATGTGCATTCTCAAACGTGAGCCATGCACGGTTTGCACTATATACAACCATGTCATTAGTGTGATTTTCAAAACAGAATTGCCCTAATGTTACACCAAACATACAGGAGAAATACCTTCATAGACAGAGGATGCAGATCATGCACACAGCATACAGCCAACAGCTTTGTGCCATACCTGACTTGTGATCATAAAAGCCATCTATAGCACTATCCATCTTTGAAGAGTTATGAGTATTCTGGAGTGGTATATGGTAGAGATGGATAATTGTAATACATCATGCTTAGCAATGCAGCAGGTGGAAAGGAGGCACACATGAGATTACACAGCCATGGACTGCTGGGTATGACAAATACATTACATTGGTAGTGCGTACATCTTTCTAGTTTTTTTTTTTGTGCACTTAATCTGCATTTTCAGCATCACAGGGTTTGTCCTCATACAAACATTGTGCTGCAAGATTAATGCTTTTGTGAGTCATGCACACCTCCATTCGTGTACTACTCCTTATCTAGAATCTCCTGGTTATGTAATGGAATGTGTTGACATTCCTTAGGGTTTAAGGACTTTTTTGAATTGTGCAGTGATGTATTATAGAGTTATTAACACTGCAGGAAGGGTCTGCCGTGCTACTATAGCTTATTTCAGTATTAAATCATGCACATAAGATCTTCCTGGCTATAGTGGTGGCAAGGCTGATGATGTGTGTCCCTATGTTACTGGACTTAGAGCAAACAGAGTTTGGGGTAGAATAACAGATCTTTGACAATACTGACAGAACTGTGGTGTCATTGGTTAGAGAAAGACACATCTGTAGAATGGAGGCTATGATAAGCTTGAATGCCAAGAGGACTTTCAACAGGATTGAATGGTACTTTTATAGAGGGGTTTTGCTGAGCGTTGGTCTGGGGCATGGTTTTGTGGACTTACTCTTTTTAATCCATGAGTCCGATGAGGCAAGAATGAAGACTCATTATGGACTGCCTCAGTCATTTGCTTTCTCAAGAGGCAGTAGTCAGGAGTACCCACTTTCTCCTCTGCTTTTTACCATGCATATAAATCCCCTGGTAGAGTTCATTAGGAGGTTGAATATTAAAGGTTTTGAAATGGGTGGGAGAGTTAATAAGCCAGCCCTATATGTATATGTGTGTGTGTATGTGTGTGTGTATGTGTGTGTGTGTGTGTGTGTGTGTGTGTGTGTGTGTGCATGTGTGCATGTGTGCGTGTGTGTGTGTGTGTGTGTGTGTGTGTGTGTGTGTGTGTGTGTGTGTGTGTATCTCTATATGTATGTATATGTGTTTATATATATATCTATATATCTATATATATATATCTATATATCTATATATATATATATATATATATATATTTGTGTGTGTGTGTGTGTGTTTGTGTGTATGTATATGTAGTTGAAGATCCATCACCAGATTTTCCTAACCTGCACCCCTTCACTGGAAATGAGGATATAGTGTTTGGAGCAGTGACCATTTTAAATACCTAGCAGTTGGGGTCCATGAAATGTTTGTTTAGCCATTATCCAAAATCTTTGGTATTTTGTTATGTCCATTCAATATCACACTGGGCTACCACAAATAATGTGATGTCCCTTACTATCTTGGGTCAGTAATTAAGGAGGTTCAGTCCTCACTACTGATTTCAATAGGAGACCATCACTTAAACAGGAGTAATATTTCACAATTTTCCCCTAAGAACACAACTGGAACGTGCTATATAGCCTGAGACTGGACTGTATACATCTGTCTACTCCCAGTATAACTCCTTAGTACACACTTCAGAGCAATGTGTCCCAGTTTAAGACCTCTGATACACTCACACTTAAATTAAATCTCATACATGCAAACACTCCTGGGAAAGCCTGACACAGATTTCCAGCTGTGTCCCTTCCCCAAAGTAGTACAGTAACATGCTGCCACCAACCAGAGTGTCTACATGCCCTTTCAAAGGGGTGTAAAAATATGAAAATTAGCTATTAAAACAAATAGCAAATTACCTAAAACAGCCAGGCTTTCAGAGTGGCCCGGGAAGTTATCAGAGCAGGTATAAGCACTCTCAAATCTCTAAAGAAAACACTGATTGACCAGCCATGATGCAAGTTAATAAAAATGTTTAATAATGAGCAAAATGATTAAAAATATAAAAATAGTAATTTCCAGTAAACAAACAGAACTCAGTCACAGGGAAAATGAAATCAATACTGAAGGATAGAAATCCAACATTCAGAAAAACTCTGATTAGTTACAATTTCTTACTTGACTAAAGAACACTGTCCCTGATCTAAACTAAATTATTCCAACACAACAAGGGCAGGCTTACAGTTCTTGGTGAGTACTTTTTGGGTATCCACTGCACAGTACAACTGTAACTGTAACTATAACTGACTTCAGCTGCCTTCAGCAGGCTCTTTATAGACTAGTCTGTCACAACTGTTTCAGTTCTAATTTTCATTTCAGATTTTGAATATCAACCAACAGCTGTTTACCAAAGCTCCTTCCTGGCTTTCAGTTTCTGACAGTAACAAATAACAACTGCCAACATTCCAATGACATATTCTACAGATCAGCTGATTCTGAGACAGTCTGCAGTTAGAATCTTCTTCACAAATATGCACAGTTAGAAATGTAAATGAACACTACTCAATTCTTTAAAACATTCTGTACAAACAGATTATAAATAAACATGTAAAAACTTATTTACAATATCATAGCTAGTCATGCTGGCATATATTACACAGGTTAATCTGAAATTATGTACAAAAACTTCAGCATTATTAACCCCACTGCAGTGTTCTTCTCCTTCTGAAGAAATTTGGCTGAGTACAGACTTCGCTCCATAATTTGATGCATCTACTTGCACAACAAATTCTTTACTAGAATCTAAGCTGTCTTACACAGGGGTTCCTCCCAAAATCTCTACGTTTTGCCAGTTCACAATCTGTGATTTACACAACCTTATCTAGTTTATTCTTCCTAGTTAGGTCAGTAAGAGGTGCAGCCACTGCACCATAACTGGGTACAAATTTTCTACAGTACCCCACTGTCCATAGAAAAGCTCTCACTTTGTAGCAACAGAAACTGGCCACGTTTGAATAGCTTCTGCTTTGACAGGTTCTGGCCTAAACTTATCACTACCCACTCTGTGTCCTAAGTAAGTGTCCTCTGCCATACCCACCTGACACTTACTGAGTTTAATGGTTAACTTTTCTCTTTCAATCTGGTCAGCAAATGCCTGTAACATAGTCTTTAATGTAGAGTTTAACCTCTCCACAAGACCATTAAGTACTGGGGATGGTAGGGGGTGATCTTTAAATGTTTCACCCCACAACGCTTCCACAAACAAGTGCAGATCTGGCATGAAGTTGGCACCTTGGTCAGTCAGTATCCCCCATAGAACATGTACCCTGCAGAAAATCTCTAGCAAAGCATTTCCACCTTTCTACATCAGTATCCCCTGCAAAAGAAATATTAGGCATTATAGCTAGAGGTGGTAGATGGTAGGCTCTGTGCTGTACCAAATGCCATACTACCTTACTTTCCATCCCTCCCTTAGGAGTCCATGCTTTGTACAACAAACCTTTATTCCGGTATACAGACTTCCCTCTTCCTTGCACCTCAGTTGCTTCCTTAGCCATCTCCCTCAAACTTTGCAATGTAAGGTCTGTAAGTTGAGCTTGTCTCAACTCTACCAAGCTCCTCATCCATAGGAAGCCTAGTAACCTATGACAGCTGTACCCCACTGTCAATCTGAGTACTGTCACTCACCTCCATCCTTGCAGTCACCATGTCCAAGAGAACATCATAACCTACCAGCAGCTGTGGCTCACTTTCAGTCTTACCACTACATGATAGTTCCTTCTCTGAAACAGCCACCACACCAGCCCCAGCTTCAGGTATGAGATCTGTCTGGGTCTCCCCCAGGCTACTGGACCTATATACCTGTCTTGCATCTCACTGCATGCACACAGGGTACTGCATCATCAAAGTCCTTTCCTATCAAAACATCTACAGGAATATCCTCAAACACACCTACCTGCTTGCTTCCTGTTCCACCCTCCCAGTCTAGATGAACCCTAGCCAAAGGTATTTGGAATGGGGTCCCTCCCAAAGCTCTGACTCTCTGACTGGAGTGGACTGTCCAAGCAAGTACTGCTCTTCTCTAACCACTGCAGGCCTCACAATGATTATATCAGACATTGTCTGTCTTAGCAGTAACCTGTTTACTATCTACTAAGATAGAATATAAATGTTGATGAAAGAGTGGCACCCCTGTTGTTTCCAAACAACTTACTACTGACAGTTTGTCATCCCCACTTGCTGGCTCCCTCACCTTTTGTTTCTCACCTTGCCTCTGTGGACATTTTATGGATCTGTATTACATAGTCGAAGTTCTGTAACTCCAAACACCTAATGGTCAAACCATTATGTTCAAAGTTACAGAACTTTGAGTATGTAAAAAATATAAATACACAACGGACAAAAGAATAACTTGTAAGCAGGGGGGGTAAGTTCCCCTGCACCCCCCACACCCCCTGCTACTTAAATATACCAGCTCCGATATCGCACCACATTGAAGTGAATGGAAACCTCCACTTATGGAGATTTCCATTCAAACGCTCAGACTTTTACAAATTCGAATCTATGGTCTTGACCATATGTGGTTCAAACTTGTATAAGTTTGACTACATGATAGGAACCCACATTTGACTGCTATATGGGCCCTCTGGTTACATTTCCCTAACCGGATACTTGGATTAGTAGTTACCCCTGTTACTGGTCTACTGTATTGGAGTGGTTTAGACTGCCCTTCATGGGTTCCCTTATGTCCATATGCAATACTGGGTATCCCTTTCTTTTGTATTGGTGCTCTACCTGCTAAGTAGAGATCCCCTTATCTCCCCAACTACCCCACAGGGTTACACTCTGTCTGATAACTAGATTCTCATGTCATCAGGCAAAGTACTAAGGGCTTGTTCCCTCACCAAAAAGTCTGCCAGTCCCTCAGAAGTGGTGACCTGACACCCACTCACCCATCTATGAAAGTAAGTACTTAAATCAGCAGTATAATCACATACACTTTCATCTGCCTTGTGTCTATGTTCACATATTTTTTTTCTATAAGCTTCAGGTGTTAGTTTAAAACAAGAAGACAGTTTTTAACTTTAACATAATTCAAACAATCTACATCAGACAATTTTGACATGGGCTGAATAGCTTTACCACAGAGTAAAGCAGTCATGAGTCGAACCCAGAGTTCATGGTCAACATCATACTGTCTACATAGCCTCTCAAATCAAGTCATCCCATCCCTGTATTGAGGAAAAAGTTTACTGTCCTTTACAGCTTCTGTGGTCTGGTTATCCCCTTCCCCATTATCTCCATGACCCTCAGTAAGGGTAAGAAGCTCCACTTCATGCTGGCACTGTCTCTTGTTTTCCTCAGCTTCTAAATTCCTCAGTCTCTCTCCAGTCTCCAGATGTTGGGCTTCTGAGTGCAGTCTGTCTATTGATTCCAGTTCAAGATGTTTGGCATCCATTTCATATTGAAGCTTCTTCTCCTCAGCCTCTAGACACAGTCTCTCTAACTCCAGACAGATTCTCAGGTTCTCCAAAGAAAAGGTGGACTGTCCTGTCTCTGCAGGCTGCACATCCCCAATACCAAACTGGATATCCTCCGAATGGCTGGTCTGAGCTGAAGCTGCAACTAAGGCTGAAATCATTGCTTCCTTAGTCAGGTTGGCATGCACCAGTCCTCTGGCTTCATACTCCTTTGCCAACTGGTTCTTTGTTAGGTTACTATAATCTGCTGACATCTTTGCCTGCTGTCCTTGACTAACTGGCTAAAAATAAATAAAACTGTGGTGAACTGAGATTCTGTATGTTTACTTTATAGGTTCATAGCTGTTTACTAGGCTAACAACAAGGGCCTTTTCAAGCCTAGTCATGCATCCCAAATCTCTGGCAAGTTCTGATACCCTTGATAAGTGTAAGCATGGGCCTTGGAGATGAACCATTTGCAGGTTACCTGTGCCTAGTAGCGATATAGGTGCCAAATCAGGAATGACTTTCCAGTTTCCCATCCAATTGTCCAAGTTGCACTTGAATTGGGTTAGGAAGGAACTCTGCTTCACATGGATGGGGAGCCTGTTCATAGATGGGGTAGTCTCTGGGATGCATACCTATCTCTAGCAGGTCCTGTTTATATCACAGGCAAGGTTTAAGTCTTTAGAATGGGTAATTCTGGTGTTGTTTGTTTTGTAGATATGCAGGAGGCCCATCAGAGTGGGGTCTGACAATGCCCTGTATGCCAGGCATAGATCTTCCTTCAAAAGCCTGTAGGAGGCAGAATACAAGGATAGGGTCTTGAGGTGGTCTGCAAAGGATATTTTACTTAGGCCCTGTATTCTTTTAGTGAGGAACCTCTATGGGCATTCCAATTGTTGGATATGCCTGGTTAGGTACATACCAAAGGGGGCATTGTACTCAATGATAGGTCTGGTGAATGCTAAATACAGTGGAACAATGACTTTCTTGGTCTTAGATGCCATACCTTTGTTTATAAGTTGTGCAACATAAAATGGTTTCCTCAGCACTATAGAGACATGGTAGTCAAAGACTAAATTACTATCTATGTGTCCCTAAGTCCCTGACTACTGGGTCAACTCTAAGGGGTGTGTTGTCAATATGATAGTTACCAGGGATGGATGACTTCCCAAAGGATACTATTATGCATTTCTTGGCATTAAGTTTTAGTCCATGGCTCTGACACCAGTTGTTTGCCTGTGTCAGCCCCTCCTGAAGAACACTTCTGTCAATGTGAGATTCAATGACAACTCCTAATTTGTAATCATCCTGCAAATGTAGGCAATCAGAGACCACTGACATTGGCCTTGACTTCTGAGAAGTAAATACCAAAAAGGAGCGGTCCAAGGACTGATCCTTGAGGGACTCCACTTGTGACTGGCCTCTTTGTAGAGGTGGACTCCCCAAGTCTAACTTCCTAGGTCCTATCTGTGAGCCAGATGGCTATCCATGGGTGACATATGGGTTTATATCTAACCTCTTGAGTTTGTCAACAATCCCAGAGTGGGGTATAGTGTCAAATGCATTGGCCAGGTCAAGGTAGGCAATATGAAGGATTTTGCCCTCCTCCATTGCTTTTGTGACCTTCTCAAAGAAGGCCACCAGGTTGAGTAGGCATGATCTGCCCTTGACAAAACCAAATTGGGTTGGGTCCAGTGTCTAGAGGTTTACTATATCTCTACTGATTATTTCCATGATAATTCTTTCCATGGCCTTGCATAGAAGACTAGTGAGACTTATGGGTCTGTAGTTTTCAGGGTCTGTAGATGTTCCACCTTTGTGCAGAAGGATGACTGTTACCTTTCTCTATTCATGAGGCACAAAGCCTGTTTGGAGGCTACAGTTAAATAGTAATTCCAGAGGCCCTGATAGGTCATGATTCATGCTATTTAGAAGGCATCCTGGGATTTTGTCTGGGCCCACTGATGCAGTGTTCTTGGTCTTAGAGAGAGCATTAAGGACCTGTTCCTAGTGATAGTAAGGGGAGTTATATTTGATGGTATTTCCTGAGCGAAGGTTGGGGGGGAGAGGGGGGTAAAGTTGGAGCTGAATTTATCAGCCAGGAGGTTTGCTATATCTTCTGACTCAGTATAGGTGACACCTTTTACAATGAGATCTGCACACAATTGTGTATTGCCTTTGAGGCTGAGGACATAGCTAAAGAATGCTTTGTGATTGTCCTTGACCTGGGAGGCCAAACATATCTCAAATTTGGCTTTGGCAGACTATAGTAAAAGTGGCAATAGCGAGCAGACTGGAACTGGAAACCTGGAACACAAATTCTGCAACTCCAGTAAAAAACCACAATATTATTTATTGAAGATAAGCGCTTTCGGTAGAGAGCAATCTCCCCACATTCATCAGATCACCTGGTGATCACTGGTGATCTGATGAAGGTGGGGAGATTGCTCTCTACTGAAAGCGCTTATCTTCAATAAATAATATTGTGGTTTTTTACTGGAGTTGCAGAATTTGTGTTCCAGGTTTCCAGTTCCAGTCTGCTCGCTATTGCCACTTTTACTTTTTTCACTAGTTTAGTTTACTTTGGTGTTTTGTTTTCTTTGGCAGACTTTATTTGCCCTCTGAGTTGTTTGTTTAGTTTGATGAGAGTGCTTTTATCCTGCTGGGTGCTGCACCTCCTCATTTTTTCCATGATTTTCTTCCTCCTTTATACAGCCTATTGATTTTGTGATTCCACCTGGGTGGCTTGTTTTTTGAGTAAGTTCTGTACTTCTTCCTGGTGGGTACAGCTGTCTCTATGCAGCTATTAACATGCTTGCACAGGGTTTTTGTGAATAGTTCTGCATAGGCAGCAGTATTTTCAGGGTTTATGGGGGCTTGAAAATTTGCCAGGTTCTCACTTAAAAGTTAATAGCAGGAAGTTAGCCTTAGAATAGTTCCTGAATATTCCATATTTGTGGTCTGACCTTACCAAGGAAAGCATTACAGTAGGGGGTGTGCAGCATTCTTTCATATTAGTGAGGACCAGATCCAGTATGGTTGTACCCCTGGTTGGTGTATTGACTATCTGGTCCAGTAAGGTTGTGTTTACAAAATCCAGGAATCTCTGTGCATATACGCTTGGTGTTGTATAGGATTCCCAGTTAATAGAGGGGTAATTAACGTCACCCATGAATATGGTATTGGGTTGGATGGTTAGTGTTTCTAATAAGTTTAAATACATGCTATGGGTTTCCTGGATCATGGAGGGGACCTATAGCTTGCAAGGAAGTGGTATTGGATTTTACCTATGATGATTTGAACATGGAGCAGCTCAAGTGCATTGTCCTGTTTGACCAGCCTTGAAGTATATTTATTTTTGATGTAAATAGAGACATCTCCACCTTTACTCCCTGCCTGTAAAGTAGCTGGCCTAAATGCGTGGAAGGCATTATAACCTTGCACTGTTGGTGTGCTGTCCGCAACTTTAAACCATGTCTCAGTGATTGCACAGACATCAGCATTATCTAGGGTAAAGAGAACTTCTAGGGAGTGAAGTTTTTTTGTTTAGACTCCAAGCATTGAACAATAATACCTTTAGATTTTCTTGGTTTTGATTTGCTATGTCGGAAGTACTTTCAGTTTGGCATTGCCTAAAAAAGGCACTATGGGGAAAGACAATCCCCGGGATTCATGAACCTTGCGCCAGGCGCACGCATAGCGTAGGCGTTACAATGCCAAATATGGCCGCTGAGCGATTCAGGTACGATCCAATCCCATGTGCACTACCGGCGTGCGCCGGATCTGCGCCGCCCCCGGCGTAGGTATGCTAAACACCCCATGTGCGGTATTGCACCATGCAAATGAAGGCATATAGTGATCCACGAAGTGGCGCAGGCGTAGCATAAGGCCACGGCAATGTAAACCAAAAAAAAAACGGTTTACATTTTCCCAAACATAACATAGGAGTAACGGAAGGCTGTCAGCGTCAGGTATCACACTGTTGCCATATGCCAATGGCGAAATACACAGAGAATGTCAAAAGAAAACATGCACAACATGTAAATAATAACATAAATGGTATGTCCACAGAAACTCACAACAGAACCCCAGGACATGTTTGCGGAAGGTGCAAAACAATGAAATAATATGACAATGTTATAAAACAGCAGTGTAATACACATCAGCTTCACAGCCACAATACACCATGGTATGCATGGAAAGCCACAACCATGGTGCAAGGGTTGCCAAGGGCTCGTGGCAGTGTTCGGTGTGGTAACTATGAATTAGTAGTCAATGCCATGCAAATGAGGCAGATAATACTGAATCGCAAAACCCCCGCCGGCGTAAGGCTGTACCAAACGGCACAGCGGTAATACACCGAGGAGTGGCTCAGAGGGAATACATGTCACCTGCAGAGGGGTGTGCCACTGTAGGAGGAAGCACATTGGAGCTCAGCAAACCTGGGCTGTACATTGCACATCACAGCTGCAGGACCAGCGTGTGGGGAAATAGTTGAGCTGAGAGCACACAATGCGTGCAGAGGTGCATGTGCACGAGGATGACTACGTTCCCTTAACCCAGTCATGTGACGCTCGCCCCGCAAATAACATCAGAAACAGGAAGGTGATGTTGAGAATATGAGGAAATGTGGAAGAAGTGTAATTGGAGTAATAATGAGCAATCAACACTAATCAACCCACGAAGGCCAATCGGCGGCAGCTGACAACTCTGCATGCAGAAACCTGCAAAACAGGATAGGGGAGGCATATGAATGCAAAGAAAGTAGGGGAGGTAGCAGATTGCAAAGAGTGAAGACCTGACACAGCAGAGCCAAGCAGACAGGCAGCACAATGGCGGCGGCACACAAAACGCACGATATGCCATGTCCCAGAAACTACACATGACAGGGCTCTGCAGGATGCATGCCAGGAAATAGTAGGTGCAACGTGCAGAAATAGTAAGGGAAGGTCGAAAGGTAATCCATTGCAGGCAAGAGTAATGCAACACCAAAGGCAACAGCGTTGCAGTGCCAACGGTAAAACACGGAAGATAATCCCCAGATACGGCCGCACAGACACACCCTATGACATCACCAGGTGTACAGCACAATAGTATAATGTGTGAATGAACACAACACACAGCCGTGTATTCCCAAACGCCGCACCATAGGTGTAAACACACGGGGAACTTTTAAAATGTACATGTTGGGTGCTGCCGTGGCCGTGATCCATCAGCATGTGTTAGAGACAGATAGTGTTGTGGAGGTGCCGACAACTACCGTAGGCCTCA